>NC_056733.1:907272209-907564078 GCF_019279795.1 Protopterus annectens
CGTATGTCTGAAAGTTGAATTTAATGTTCACTGCAGCATCTATTTAGGTAGTAGAAACTGAAGAATACATTGAAGGTGTGTAAACAAGTCATCTTACTTCAATGAAATGAGAATGGAGTTAGGAATCAAAGAATTGCATGTCTGCAATGGCATTCTGTATCGGAGTGTATGCTTTGAACATGTATGTCATTTTCCAAAGGTAGCTTATCAGTGTGACATTTTATATTAACTCAGTTCTATATTCTGGAAGCTTAACTCCCTTGTTTTCACCTAGAGCAGTGGTGCACAACCTTTTTATGGGGAGGGACACTACACGAATTCTTAATGCATCTGCAGGCCACCTCAAAACATAGTAAGTCGTTACTAGTTAACAATAGGTACAGGTAACTGGCATTTTTACTTAAGACAGCAGTCATGAAATTGCCTGTTTTCTACATCAACTTTGCTTTTAACTTTATTCTGGCTTACAGCCATGACTTATTACAAACTCATGCAGGAAGTTACTACTGTTTACAAGCTGCAAGTTATAAATAACAAAGAATAGTTACTTCCGCAGCTACAATTAGAGGTGTGCACAACTGCAGTCAATTAGGAAAGTAAGCATGTGCTGGAAAGTTTGCGTAACTGGAGTAAGGCATAGCAGTTTTTCACTTTTTTTTAATTTTTTGGTTACTCTTTGGGGGCCTGATGGTGTTGCGTCAAGGGCCGGATTTGGTCCCGGAGCCGGACATTGTGCACCACTGACCTAGAGATCCCTTTAAGGTTTATCTTTTTTTTGGATACAGGAACTACATTATAGTGTGCTAGGTCTGACACAGATCAGTCAGTGTGGGGCGGGATATTTACTAAATTATTATATGGAAATGTATATGCATGTGTGTCTTCAGTAAATCTTGAGATGTTCCAGGGGGAAAAAATGCAGACAAGCCAAGGTAAACTGTGAGGGCAGGTAAAGCGGAAGAATGTTTCAATTTGCATTGTTTCACTTTTTGTTTTTAGGTTTATTAGAGCACTTTTTACAAACAAATAGGTAACGCCATATAGAATCTGAAGTATTAATGTCTGAACATTTTGGAGGTCAAATATTTTTGCGACTTTAACTTGCTTTTTTTTTTTTTACCAGAAATAGAACATCCAAAGAAGTAAAGGAGAAATCACCTCTCCACTTATCTTTTGTTAAAAACGGTTACATTTGAGAATGGGCTCTCTAAAGAGCAAAAAAAGGTATTTTTACATCTGCATTTAAATCCCACATTAAACAAAAATGTAATGTTACCTCTCAGTGTCTTTCATTCATGTGTCTATTATATGCTTACGTCTGGCTTGTTAGCTATGTAACAATTAAATACTGTAAGCTGTTTAGTTTAGGCATTTAAAACAAATGCCATATTTTGATCCTCCTTATTTTCATAACATCTGTCTTGATTAAGGAAATAGAACTAAAATATAACACTTTTACTTTTTTTCATTACAAACATTGAAAAAAGAGGCTTTGGTAAGACAAGGTGGTTATGCAGGTAGCAGGGAAGGCTGCTATCAGAGCTGTAGCTAGGTCACGTTGCACCATGGGCATTTCCACAGAATGGCTCTTCCTTAATCTAAAGTTGATGACCAAAAAAAAAAAAAAAAAATCCTCCTAAAGTTGAGGACCAGAAAAATGAAAGCCTTCTGTAACTGTGGAAAGCTGCTTGCTACAATTGTAGCATGCACCTTGCTACAACTGTAGCGTGCACCTTGCTACATTTAATACCTTGTGACCACAACCACAAATGCAGTATTGGCATTTATTTATCCTTGTGGCTTCATAAGCAAATGCCGGTACTTCACTCATACCACATCAGGACCTGCTAATCACCCCACCTACCAGTTTGCACCCGAGGCAGCTGCCCCCTTCATCCCCTTTGCCCCACCCTAGTTGCAGATCTGTCTACTTTTAAAATCCAGTGGTACAGCCTCTGCCACAGAAACAGGGACATCCGCCTCCAGCAAACAGAGTTTTGTTCACAGCCTGGGTAAAGGAGGCTGAAGAGAAGGGCGGAGAACTTAACCAATTGGCTGCTCCTTATACTGGGTACAGGAAGAAAGGATTATGAATCAAACAGTTAGAAATGCCTGCCAGTGTCAGCTAGCCACAGTCTCCAGAATTCAGGATGTGAACAGTATGGGCTCGGGTGAGAATGCACAAGCCCCTGAACACCACTGCAAGGTTTGGTGCAGGTCCTGACCCTAGTTTGATGTGAAATAATGCAAAGATATTTATTAAAGCCATAATGATTCAGATTATTGTTGTCTTTAGTAAGACAGGAGGTTAAAAAGAATAGGGATTGTTGTGTCTGTGTGGATGCATTTTCAGTAAAAATGTTGCATGCTTGTAATATGATGCTGAATGTAAAGAATGAAGAAGCACTAAAAATAGTAGAAAAGGTTTAGGTGGTTTGTGTTTACTTAAATTTATTTCCTGGTAAAGTCCACTGGGCCTTCTGTGCAGAATCTGCATGTCCTCTGCGGTCAAGTGAATTTTAAAGACATTCAGGTAGGTGCGTGTGTGCATGTGTGTGCCTTCTGGGAAGGTTGGGCTGGCAACTCAACACCATAAAAACATCACTACCAATCACTCTGCGGACTGCTGATCCACTGTGATGACCCCTAACTGGGAAAAACCAAAAGACAAAGATCACTGACTTGACAAAGCCAAGCACATCCATTACCACAATGCTACGTATCATGTACTTGGAACAGTTAGATGCTGGTATGCAGCAGTTGGACCACCACTTCCCCATGGCAGATAAGGTAGCATCAGACACTTGTGTTAATCAAAACTTGGTGTCTGGGTTGCACTCTGGGCTTCATCCCTCTGTGCTATGCTGCCAGTGCTATATTTAGGTGTACATTTTGGAAGTAAAACAGATGGGGCAAAGAACTGGAGGAGTCTGTTAAGGAAAGTTAGAGACTGTTTAAATATTAGACAAGTACATAATATCAGTAAGGAAAAAAAATGTTTATAAGTAGTAAAGACAACTTTAAGTAGGCCGATGCTGGGATAGTTGTGCTTTCAAGGGGGTGTTCAGGGAGAGACAGAGATGATAAATACTTTCTTTGCCATTTGCGGGTCAATAATTAATTTCATAAATAGAGAAAGGAAGGTGAGGGAGGAATGAATATGTTTCAGCCAGCAATGCAACTGGTTGTGCCAAATTTTCCTTATAATGATAGTTAAACTTAGGAGTAGAAATTAATCATGGAGAGATATAAGCAACAGTGTGACAAGCAGAGGAATAACAAAAGGTGACTACAGAAAAATAATAATAAGTCAGTATATATGGTGGAATAGAATCTATTTCAAGGATTCTTTAAAGAAGAAAGTAGATGGAAGATATTTTTCAAGGTACATAAAAATGAGAATACTTTACGTAAAACCCCCCTTTAAAGCTGCAGAAGACATTGTAAGAAAGTGCATGAGCTGTTTATTTTTAAGGGAATAGATACTCTTAACAGTACAGCCAGAATACTTACTGTTTGCTACTGACTCCTTGTATTATTTTGGCTTTTCAAAAATGCAGATACTAACTATGAACTTCTTCTTCTTTTGGCTTTTTGCCAGTTAGGAGTCACCACAGCAGAGCACCTGTCTGCTCATGATTGGCAGTAGAGTTTTACGGTGTCAAGTTGCCAGCCCGGCCCCAACCTTCCATGGAAGACACACACACACACACACACACACACACACACACACACACACACACACACACACACACACACGCACTCATGCCTAGGGCCAATTTAGAGTGCCCAATCCACCTGCAGCATGTCTTTGGGATGTGGGAGGAAACCGGAGCACCAGGAGGAAACCCATGCGACCACAGAGAGGATATGCAGACTCCGCACAGAAGGCACCCCAGCTAAGGATCGAACTGGAGAACCTCTTCCTGTGAGGCAACAACGCTAACTGCTGCACAACCGTGGCCGCCCAGATACTACCTATGAACAACAATCACAAATCATAACTGACAACCTCCTGCATAGTAATGAACCTAGCCTACAGCTATAAGCTAGCCTGATGTAACACAATTATTTTTTTACAATCCAAAACTAAAATAAGAAACAAAAAGAGAACTAATAAAACAATGTTCAAATAAACTGAAGTCCAGAGCTAGTAATCAACTCCTAGTGTGTTTCCAGAGAGGAGGAAGCTATCTTAAATGTTTTTGTGCTTTACAGATATATATATATATATATATATATATATATATATATATATATATATATATATATATATATATATATATATTAGTTTTCCATGAGTTAAAGCTCTTATTGAAAAGTTGATCTGATGAAATCCAGTTGGTGGACAAACAGTGCTTATCATTTATTTATTTGATATTTGGTTACTGGGGTGATCTGACTGGGTCTACAGAACCCGTTTTCAGCAGAGGCCCAGGGCGAAAAGCTCCACATACAGTATAATACAAATACAGTATAATCCAATACAATAAAGATTACATTAGAAATACTATACAAAAAATAAGTTGAAAGAACAAACTGCTACAAGATGTTATAATATATTACTACACATCTAGACAATTCTATACAGTTAAACATTGCAGATGATAGCAGTCACCCTCATCATACGTGATGTAGACAGTGTCTAAAAAGTCATGAATTAAAGCTGAGTTCCGGTAACTAAGCATGTTTGAATTTATTTCTACGCCACCTTTATAGAAGAGGAATTAACATCTGAAGTTTTGGACTGTTTATTACTGTTGCTTAATATTGTAATATTTAAATGTTTTTATTTTCATTTTTCACAAATAACAAGAAAGTGAAGTCAGTCCTGTGCCTTAATGCTGGGGACAGTGATCTCCTCACATCTCTGTGTGGTTTAAGAATAAAGATGGGGCAATAGTGGGGGGTGATTGTGGGATGTTGTTTGGGAAGTGGTTTTACTATGGCATTTTACCAGATATTAGGCAGGGTATTAGTACTGAGACAGAGGTAACAGATGTGTTGTAGAGGTTTCACAGTGTAGTCTTAACACCAATAAATGAACCAAGGATGGAGGCTCCATCTAGTCATATTTCATGTAGTAATGGTATCATATCCATGGATATACTTAGAGCCATTGACAAAGAAGACAGGGGGCTCAAATGCAATGATATAACTGACATGGTAATCAAGAAATCTTAGCTTTATTTGCAAATAATATTATTTTGCACTTGGTAAATCCAGAAAAGGACATTCTGGTGTTGTGGAATAATATGAGATAGTTTCAAGTCTGTTGGGGTTATAAAATTAAAGAAGACAAAACAAAGGCTATAGGCGTAAATTGTGTACCACACAATTGGTTCACTAATATCCATATTTATGGAGACATGATAAGATGAAGTATTTTGGGGTATGTACTAAAAGATTCTGTTATGGTAGCTAAGAATATGTGGCAAGAGAGTAAACAAAAGATTATACCAAAACTGAGAAACTGAAAGCTCTTGATTATAGTAAGATGCAAGCAGTGAAAATGTTTTTAGTCCCTTTAGTTTTATATATACAGCTCAGGCATATTTTTTATCAAACTACAGAGTTGAAGGCATCTATTTGGGAAGAGAAAAGAACAAGAGTTAAGTGGGATAACTTGATCCTCCCCATAAAACAAGGGGATGTAGGCTTGCCTGATTTAAAGGGATTCTTAAGAACTATGCAGTTAAAGCTCATATGCATAATGCAAGTAGAAGGTTATAAATCAAAGTAGAAAAGGATGCAGAAGAAATGGTGAGGGTTTGAGAAAAAAAGACAGAGTAGGATTTTGGATACATATCCTTAAGGAAAATAACAACCATACAGAATATTATGCAGAAAATATTCTAAGAACTAAGCCAAAACAAGAATGGAGAAAGGAGGTTTTGTCAAGAGGAATAGCTGCAAGTAGGGGTACAGAAAATAGGCAAGAGGGGGCTAGAATTTACTGGAGAAAATCAGCAAAGGAACCAAGGTAATAGGAATAAATAACTAGAGATGGAAAGGTAACAGAGTGCAATGAGAAAAAGTAGAAGTTTGGTCTGCAGGCTAGAGATTACCCTCCCTACCAGGGATCGATATCAGACTTTAGGAAAAGTGAAAGGGATAGGGGAATGCTAAGCGAGAGACCAGCTTTGGCAGAGCTTTTAGTCGATTCTAGAACAGGAGCTACTGTTAAAAGAGGGATAATTAGGAGGTCATATAAATATTATATGATAGATATACAAATCAATTATAGGAAGTCAGAAAATTTGGGGAAGAGTGACTGGAAAGGCAATTTACAAAGGAACACTGGAAGGACATCTGTATGGCTCCCAAGTATGTGGGAAAGTCCAGATTTAGGATATTTGTTTGTAAGTGTTTGCATATGTCTTTTTTAAATCCCAAGCAGATTTCAAAGGATTGTTTCCTCAGAAACCAAATTCTTGAGCTATGATGGAAAAGAAAGAGGTAACTGGGAACATGATTTTGTGTGTGTGTGCGTGTGTGTGTGTGTGTGTGTACATGTGTGTGTGTGTGTGTGTGTAATGAATCATCATATTTTAAAAAAATCCATAGAGTACTCTGTCAGAAATGTTGGGGTAGCAAATGCATGTAACTTTTGAGCTGGGACGCAGGATCTGAATTGTCACTACATAGTAAGGCCTTACTAAGTTTAATGTTATTGGCTGCTAAAAAGCTATTCTAGAAAATGGAAATCAAAATCTAAACCAGCTCTATCCGAAGAATTGAATATTTAAAAAAAGATAAAATAACAAGAAGGGGGATCCTTAGAAAATGGAAGGATCGAATTACATAGAAATAAATGGAATTTTTGGGAACAATACCTGCAGAATAAAGCTCAGGAGGAGAAGGAGTAGAGTTTTAGAAAAGGCAGGAATTGAGCACTTTAAGTAATGTTGGCATAAACATTTGTTAAAAAGAAAGAAAACATATTAGTAATGTATAATGCATGGACATGACAAAAGTTAACAAGGTTTGTTTTCTATTCACATATGTTTGCCTGTGTCTTAAATGATAATTTAATATAGATGGTTAAAAAACATCACTAGCACTGTACTCCCAAATCCATTATTCATCTGGCTGGGTGGCATAGAATAATGGAGCTGTACTTTTGACCCAGATGACCTTTGTCATTTAGCTGTCCAAATGCTGGAGAGCAGGTGAGGAAGAGAAATGACAGGCCTGGTCCTGCTGGCTGTCTTGAAATGAGGGTTTTGTAGTTAGTATGGGGATGTTCTCTGCTCCATAATCCCTGACATAGACCAGAGATGAGACTATGCCATCTGCTTACAAGGGGTAAGGTCACTGGAGGGCAATGTCACTCACAGAAGTAGATGAAGTTCTTCCACTTTCCTGTCCACTGCATAACTATGCCTTGGGTGCTTCCAGCTTGTATGGGGAAAGGGCAGAGCTTATGGGAAAAAATTGGTTTACTTAATCGTAATGAGCAGAGTTGGAAAAGCTAATCAAAAACTCATTTTCTACTGTACACCATTAATGTGTAATGGTGCTAATCTGTGTTGTCTTTATGCTCTCCAAATAGGAATTGTGAAAAAATGTGTAAACTAATGTCTTTACATTCCGTAAATCATGTATGCATCTTACGTGATGTGCATTCATTCTGTGAACCCAAGTAGTTTTGAAAATACATCAAGAATAGTGCACCCAACTATGCTGATAAATCAAGCTAGGGGATGACTTAGGACATATATAGAAACACAATTCTCACAGATAACATGCTGGCAAGGGAAACAAACAAGCCTCCTGGCTGCTTAAATGACAGTCCCTTCAAGACAGTGCTCTCTAACCCAGGGATCTGGGGCTGACCACTGCTATGATGAAATGAATGGGCTGAAGTCCATTTGGAAGCCTGATAATAATAAAGCATGGATGAAAAAGGTACCTAGAAAATACCTCTGTGCTAGACAAAAAGGATTTTAAGGTCCAGCTTATTTGAATTCACTGAAGTCAATAGACCCCAGATAGACATCTCTGGAGTCCATAGCCAAGTTTATATTAAATTAATCCATGAATACAGTGATTATGAAAATGTTTTGGGAGCAGAGCAGCATGTGCTACATGGTCAAGATCTGTTCTGGTCACCCAAGGGTTTCACAAGCTACCCAGACTGTGGACATATTAGTAAATTATTTGGTAAGTCACCTCCTCTCTGCATTCTGACCAGCCTCACTGATCAGAACAAGTACTGAAAAATGTGCTTCATATTCTGCACAAACAGCACCTCCCCTGTGAATGTCCAGTAATATCCATGTCTGTAGTGACCCTCCCTTCCTTGTCATATAGTGCTGATTCTTGTCAATGGCCCACCTCATAACTTTTGTAAATTGTAATATTAGACTACATGCTTATTGTCTGTCATCCCCTTCTCACCTTCTGTAATGTTAGACATCATGCTTAGTATCTAGGAGCCTTTCCCACTTTCTGAAGTGTTAGACTATATGCTTATTGTCTGTCATCCCCTTCTCACCTTCTGTAATGTTAGACATCATGCCTAGTATCATGTTAGACTACATGCTTATTGTCTGTCGTCCCCCTTCTCACCTTCTGTAATGTTAGACATCATGCTTAGTATCTAGGAACCTTTCCCACCTTCTGAAGTGTTAGACTACATGCTTATTATCTGTGCTTCTTGATACACTCAGAACTCCTTTCTAGTGTTCTGTAAAAATAAATTCTTATAACTCTGTATTACTACACAAAATAATAGCAGGTCTGGTGGCATAGACAGATAAAGCCCTGACTATGTCCTAGTCACCCTGGTTTTAACTGACAACTCTGTCAACTGACAAAGTGGCAAGAAGAGATGGGTGTGCCCATCCTAGGGGAGAGAGAATTCATCAGTGATGTTTCCTGAGAGGAGATGTGCTCCAAAGATTAATAGTAGCCTTTGGAAGTGTGTAGATTGAACATGTTCATTATATTGATCACTTTGGTCAGATGGTGTTGCTCTTTTGTTACAAAAAGAACTGCTTATGAATGTTTTCAAGTACACTTTTTGCTTCTGCATTGTTAGAAATAAAAATAAAGATGAAATGAATAAGAATATAACGGAATTATTTAAATGCCATGGCTTGTATTACATTATTTCTCTGAATGTTACACTGAGATGGTATATTGGTAAGTCAGTTAATCTCTTACTTAAAAATTGGTATATATGTATATAGTTTTGTTTGCAGCACACATAAAAAAGTAGAGTGCAATCTCCTTGCATCAGACAAAATCATTGTATATATTTCTAAGCAATTTAGTCTAAACTAATGCACTTGTAAGCAACTTGCAGCCTATTGAGCCAAAAATACTTTATGGTTAACATGTCTTATAAAGAAGTACATCATGAGAGTGTAAGGCATACTACACTTATTCTTGTTACCATATTTTTCAGCAGTTAAAATATTGATTGCTTCCTGGCTATATTTTGATTAACAGCAAGAAAATACAATTTATTTTTCATTGCTAAGTACTTATTTCAGGGGGAAATGAAAAAGAACAGAATAAATCAGTGCAAAGCAGGATCAGTTAATGTGAAGGCAGCAATGACATCTTTTTATTTGTTATTGATGTTATAGAATCTTGCTAATGACAATTTAGCAGAAATAACCTGAAAATACACTTGTAACTTCACATCCATAGACTGCAGTTTTGTGTTTTGTCTTTAACAAAGGGAAAATATCTTTGAATAATTATCAGTTCACAATTAAATAATTATGCCGCTACTTTAAGCTAGTATATAAAATGAGTTAAAAGTCATTTTTTCTCCTCTCCTTTTTCTTCTAATTGACAGGGAGAAAACAGGAGAGATCATAAGTTCATGGAACATTTAGCTTCTGAGCTAGTGTGTCTGACAGTTTCACTCACAGCTGTTGATAAGGTTTTTCATGCTAGTTGTAATTTTGACACTGTCCAAAAAATCATTAAAAAATTAAATAAATGTATACATAGATTCCTTTTACTTTTATAAAGAAAGTCAGTTTTAACTGTAGGAATCAAAGTTAAAATCTCAGGTTGGCAAAGATTTTTTTTTTTGCAAGATACTAGTCTTGAGTTTGAAACAATTCAGACAAAACTGTCCCTGAATTATGAATGAAATGCTATTTCTAGTAGGGGCTAGTCTTGGGCTTATATCATTGTTTTAACCTTTCATACTTTCAAACCCTTTTACAGACCCCAAGCCAGCCTGACTTCTTGGATTAAATATTAGTTGGACAATAATATGATAAAAGCAGTATGATATAAAAGTCTATGAAAATCTCTTGTTTTGAAAGCTTGGAAACCTTTATGATGAATATCAATTAAGACCAGATTACATATTGCATTTACTGCAACCAGTGAAAGTCACAATGTCCTGCAACAAATAAAAGTCACAATGTCATACAATTTCTCAAGAATAAATTCCTTGCGCACTTTCGTAGTGTAGAAGGATAAAGCCCCGGCTACAGCCCAACTGACTGTGGTTCAGTTAGCAGCTTGGGTTACTGGTAAAGAAGCAGGGTGAGATAGGCATGCCCATCCTAGGAGGGAGGGTGCTTGTTGATGACACTCCCTAAGGGGAAGTGTGGTCTAAACAGGGGAGTTGCCCTCAGACACAGTTGAGTATGGGGACAGGGAAAAGGGGAAAATGGGTATGGCATATAAAAAGAAACCCCCTGAATGAAAGCACAGACAGCTGAGGCCCCCAGGATACCCTTAGGATCCACACCTGGACCCAGAAAATACCAGAGTGGTCAGGGGGGTATAAGTATAGCTGGTAGTCCTAGCATGGATGTCGGGCACTAGGGACAAGACTAGTATCATGAGGTTTGAGGGGATCAAAAAATAAAAAAAAAAAATACATTCCTTGTTTACAAACTCCTTTTACCATGAATCAGTACTAGGATGTACATTTAGATGAGGATGTCATTCTTTATTGAGTAAAACACTACAGCATATATGTTAGCTTGAGATTAACTTGAATAACATGTTGCTATTATTATGTAGGCATTTATTTAATTAAGTTTCTCTTTACAATAGTCTGGATTAAAACTAGGGCAGGGCTTTCTGAGACCTGATTGCAGTGGTCAGGTATTTTGAATATTTCCAAGATGGAACAGTTCCTTCTGAACATATGCAAGGAAATATTTATATTGTCCACTCATATATTTTCAGAAAAGACACTTGGTCAATGCTTGTTACTTTACTATCCTTACTTAGATTTTTTTAGCCTCCTCTGTGATTTCATTTAAACTACCTGCATGGGTATGACATACACTTGTCTCATTTGCTTAGTGGTGAATACAATATTGTCTGGTTATGTGATATAAGAGATAACAGATTTGCCAATCAGGAAAAAGAAATGAGCAAACACAAAGATCTGGATGACTAACAGCGGGAGTTAAAATAAAATGCTGTTTCCCAGTGACCCAAACATTATACTCAACTAGTTAAAACAGCTATTTGCTTCAATATGAGCTTTTTATGTGCTATCTCATTGTTGTAGTCTAAATGCTCACTTATGTCAGGTTCATAAACAGGGATGTAGGTACAGCACTCTTTCCCAAATAGAGCAGACTCCCCTCCCTTATTAGTGAGTATGAAGTCCAAAGTCATTCTGTTTTTCATGACTATTGCTCTCACTGCTGATCATTCGATAGTGACTTAATTGAGACGACTCTAACTGCAGCATTACTGGACTTTTTAATGAGCTTAGCAGTTTCTCAAATTTCCCATAAATGTTGTTGCCACATACTAAAGAAAAAGAACACCTCAACTATGCCTTTGTCATTTATATCAATGGATGATGCACTGATCCACCTCTTTTTTTGGTAGTTTATATGCACTTCCTTTGAGAGTTCCTTTATTGCTCAAGAGACAGGGAATATGTGGGCTGGGTAGGAACTCTTCACAAAGTTGTAGGTGAGCCAGTGCTTTTTTTGTTCCGCTTCTACTTTGTTCTTTTGTGCTTATGCTAGTGTCCTATGTCCATCATTGGGTTTACCAGCCCCTCCTACAACCCCAGACTGTCTATGTTCAAGGGCTGGATCCAGTGTGAAACCTAAGGGCATGCAGAGGGGGTTGTGCCCTTGACTGATTCCACTGGGAATTTTTTCATTATGACCTACTCCTTGGTTCCTCCCATCCCTGCATTCATCTATGTCCCTGAGCTACTTCCCTCCTTGCACCACTCCACTCCTCAGGGAATGCCTAGACAAATGTCCTACCCCAGGATGGGCACACCTATCTCTTCTTGCCTATGCCTCAGACATTCAATTTGCTAAGTGAACCTAGGTTGCCTGACCATAGATAGGGCTTCATGCCTCTATACTATGGCATTGGCTTAGGTGAACCAGTGTTAAGCATATTTACCACAGGCAAAACAGATTTGTGTCTCTTGGTATATAACAATGAAAAAATAAATCACTGGAAACCAGGGCAGAGCGAGCTAAAATTCTTTAATAATTCCAAATAATTTCTCCAGGTACACAGAGTGAACTGAAGTCCTTTAATGATTCCAAGCAATTTCAAGATACACAAGTAAAACCTTTCACCCAGAGGGCTTCCTCAGGCGCATAAATCAACTAACAAATGCTAGTACATGGTTTAAATACAGTGTAAAAGTCACATGTCTAAGTTAATAGGCAATTAAAAGTCAATCTATTTAAAAGAGAAGTACCATGAAAAAAACATTATTATGGCATCAGTTTTAGAGAGACTATGCCATTTGGCCCTGGGATGACATGGGCCCTGAATCGTAAAATCCAATTTAGTTTTGCTCTCTCAGTCCTAAGGATTATATTGTCACCTCTTATGTTCTCAAATAGAAGTTCTAAAATTAAAAACTTAAAGTTATGAGATGGTCTCTTCTCAAGCTTATGTTTGCATAAAGCATTAGTGGGTATATGTCTGTTAATTTCTGAGAGGTGACTAGATATACGATCTTTGAATTTTTGATTAGTTTTTCCTATATAGAATGAATTACAATGGGTGTATGTTGCTAGGTACACCAAGTTTCTTGTGTTACAGTTACATAGGCTCTGATTTCAAAGTCTGTGGCTGTCACTGGGTGCACTATTGTTTTCCTTGTGCCAATATATTTACAAAACATGCAGTTTCCACATTTGTAGGTTTCTTTTTATGGAAATTAAATGAGAACCATGATCTAGGTTGTTCCTTATAATGTATTTTTTTAGGTTTCTATGTCTCTTATGTGAAAATAAAGTTTGTGGAGTGATAAAGTTTTTGAGTGCAGGAACATCTTGGAGTATATGCCAGTGTTTTTGAATAATGTTCTTAATGGCTAAAGAGTTTTTGTTATAGCTCATAGTACATCTGAGTTTTTGTTTGTTTCCAAAATTGGTACTATGTCCATAGGTTCATAGGTTCATAGGTTAGTACTAGGCTAATTGCCCCTTGTGGGCCATTTTAAGCCTAGCCAATTATCCTGTGTGAGAATCAAACCCTGCACCTTGTGTTTGCCAGGTAAACACCTTAGCCATTATGCCATCCTCCCACCCCAAAGGGATATATCAATCATACACACTTCCCCCCCCTTCGCACACACTTGCCACTTGTTGGATTCAAACCCCTACCTAACTATGTTATGACACTAGAGACGGACGCATTAGCACAGCGCGCTATTCGCATTACTATATGTTTATCTATATTTCTATGTTCTTGGCCTGAAAATATGGGGGGCAGCAACTGTATCTCTTTTCTTTTTCACTTCTTCATGTAGCTGCTGAACTTCTATTCTGTCATAGCCTCTGCCTACTAAATCATCGACTGCAATTTTCAATTTCTCCAACATATTATTATTTTGTGTATTCAGTCTTGCTACTCTTAAGAATTGATTGCTGGCTATGTTCTTAAAGGTGAAATGTGGTTGCATACTGTTTCTGTGTAATAGGGTTTCTTATATAAACAGGTGTCTAAAAACATCAATGCTAGAATAGGAGATGCAGTTCTTAAATTTCAAAAATTCAGAAGTATTAGATAAGTAGTTATAAAACATATCAAAGGTGATACCTTCTTCCCAAATGATAAACAAATCATCCACAAATCATTTATAAAATACAACATTCTCAAGAAACGAGTTGCCAGCTGATAAAATGTGCTCCTGTTCCCAAATATACATAACAATTTTAGCAAATGTATTTGCTAGGGGGTGCCCCTGGCAACACTCCATGCCTGCTTATAAAGCTGTCGTTGGAACAAGAATACATTATTTTCAAGTACGAAAGACAAGATATTACATAAGGTGGCAATAACGATTGCTCATATTCTGTTAGTTCTAGTAACAACTGTTTAACTGATTGTATCCCTATATCTGAAGGAATAATGCTGAATAAGGAATCTACTTCTAGTGTAACAAAACAGCATTGAGTAAGATTCTTATCCACATTCCAGTCATACAAACATTGTAAAAAGTCAGTTGTATCTCTCAAAATAGTGCCTGTGTTTTCAAAGTTAACTCTGAGTTTTGACTTCAGGTATTTAGAGGCTGGTTCAGTTACCCAGCTTCTGCCTGACACAATGAATTTCATAGGAGAGTTTGTGATGGATTTATACATTTTTGGAACTCCATAAATTATCGGTATCCTATGGTTTCTAACCAATAAATAGTCTGACAGTTCTTTGCCTATCTTGTTTTAATTATGCAGCTTTACTAGGCTGTTAGAAACTTGGCTAGCTATGTTAGTTTGTTCATGCCTAGTGATCTTAATGTAGTCATCAGTGGACAACATTTCATGCATTGTTTGTATATAAAACACAGTATCCATCACTACAACACCACCACCCCTGTCTGCAGGTTTTATCACTATTTCAGAATTACCAGTCAAAGTTTTAAGTGCCATCTGTTCAGACATTGTAAAATTATGAAAAGTTCCTATTTTATGAATGGTAAATAACCCATACATATCCCGTTATACAGCACGTTCGAAAATTCTTATAACTTCATTACTATATGGCATAAAGGTACTGTGTCGTTTAAGTGTGTAATATGTGGAGTCGACATTAGCAAACATAGTCTTTAAAGCTCTAACAAAATAATTAAATTTAGACACAGTAGTGGAGACGTCCGCAGTCTGTGAGGGTATAAATATGAGTCCTTTACTCAAATCTGATAGTTCTTGATCAGTTAAAACAATACTTGAAAGATTAAAGACTGATTTCAAACTTGTGCCCTTTTTCAATGGAGGCCAGGGAGAAAAGCTCCAAAGTATATGCATACAAAACTATCATCAGAAGAAGTAGAAAGAGTTAATACGGTATATTACATAAACAAACTCAGCAGTAGTTAATACAAAATATTGGACAAATTAATAGAAACTAATTGATTTAGTTACAGTAGTGGGAATAAGATTTTGGTGGTATGTCATTAATTCACTTACTGTCAATCTCTGCCCATCAGAGATACAGGGGCCAGGCCAGAGGTGAATTTTTGATTTCCCATCCAATGATCAAGGTTCCTTTTGAACAGAGTCAGGGATGCACTCTGCTTCATGTAACTGGGGAGCTTATGTTATAGTGTAGGGATCATTTGAGACACATGCCAGTCCCTCCAGCAGGTTCTATTTATGTTGCAGACAAAGTTCAGGTCCTTGGATCTAGTGTTTCAGGTGTTGTTTGTCTTGTGGATGTGCAAGAGAGCCATCAGAGCTAGATCTGAGGATGCTTTATATGCTAGGCATAGATCACCTCTCAATAACCTGTAGGAGACTTGAGTACAGAGCTTGGACCATAAGGTGATCTATGTAGAACACGGTATTCATACCCTGGATTATCCAGATGAGGAATCTTTGAGGGCATTCCAGCTGTTGCAAGTTCCAGGCTAGGTACATGCCGAAGGGGGCATTGCACCCAGTGATTGGTCTGATTCTGGTAACGGATGAGTAGTGTGGTACTATTTCTTCCTTGTACCTGGATGTCATACCCTTGCTTATGAGTTAGGTGACATAGAATGATTTTCTTACTATCTTGGCTACTAGTTTTACTGATGAAATAATTAGCTTAGCTGGATGCTTTCCCAAAGAGCACTATAATGCATTTCTTTGCATTGAGTTTTAATGTGTCGCTTTCACACCGGTCATTTGTTTGTGTTAGACGTTCTTGTAGGATGCTAGTGTCATCAGAGAAACTATGATAGCTCCCAATTTACAGTCATCTGTGAAGTTGGTGAGCCAAAGGCCTTTGACATCAGCCTTGACTTCCAAGAAGTAGATGCCAAACAGGAGCGGGCCAAACATAGAGCCCTGGGGTCTCTTGGTAGAGATGGTCTCACTGATCCTGACTTATTCATCCTATCTATGAGCCAGCCAGCCAGCAATCCAGAGAGTTATGTAGGGATTTATGCCTAGTTCTGAGAGTTTGTCAACAATACCTGAGTGGGTTATTGTACTGAATGCCTTGGCCAAGTCAAGGTAGGTGGTATGTGTCATTTTGTTCTCATCCATTGCTGTGGTGACAGTCTTGAAGAAATCTACCAGGTTAAGTATGCATGACCTTCTCTTAATAAAGTCAAACTGGGATGGGTCCAGTATCTGTTATAGATTTGTATAAGATTTGAAAGCTGTAAATGCAGTAGTCATGCCTGCTTTTCCTGTGGTACCTAATCCAGCAATTATTATTAGCTCAAGTCCCCCTTCTGCTACCACCTTTTCAGTTATTGATATTTCCTCAGCATTCTTTTCTATCCCAATACACCCTGATAGCCAGCATTTGATTGCATTCACATGTAGAGGACAACACTATACATAAATGCTTTTATGTCAAGGATATGTAGAATTACCCACCTTATTTTCCATAGAAATGAAAGAACAGCTGAATAAAATACCTTTTGGGTCTGTGTTAGTGCAGTACGTGGATGACTTTCTCATAGTGTCTAAGTCTTTTGCTGATTGTGAAACGGATACGATTTTCCTGCTGACTAAACTAGCTAAATTAGCATTTAAAGTCAATCGATCCAGGCTTCAGCTTTGGCAACCACAGATTCAGTATTTGAGACATCTAGTTTCTGAAAATGTATGACACATTTTACCCTCTCGCATTGCAGCCATACAGAGAGCACCAACCCTACTACTTGGTCTAGCAGGCTACTGTAGACATCAGATATCTAATCATGCTGAAGTAGTTAAACCTTTACTGAAATTATTGAAAAAGGACACCCCCAAACCCCTTCCATGGCAACCATGTCATAAACAAGCTTTTACTCAGTTAAAGTTGTGCTTTTCAAATCCTTCAACTTTAGGACTGCCAGACTACTCTAAAGAGTTCTTTCTTTTCTGTTGTGACTGTAATAAGGTAGCATTAGGGTTATTAGCACAGAAATGAAATGCTGGCTTCAGACCAGTTGCCTATTACGGTACAAATCTTAACCCAGTAGCAGTTGCCCTTCCCCCATACCTCAGATCTGTAGCTACAACTGCCCGGTTAGTTGACATGGCTGCCGCACTTACTCTGGGCTATGCCTTTTGTTGTAGTGTCACATTCTGTTGATGCCTTGTCATTAAAGACTAAAACGCAGCGTCATTCTGCTTCCAGACTTTATAAATACGAGCCACCTCTACTAAATAATTGTTCTTTGTGAATTATTAGATGCCCTCCTTTATACCCAGCTTCTCCCGTTCCCACTGCTGATAAAGGTGAACCTCATGCTTGTGTTTTTCTTGTTAACAATGTGCCTCCTCCTAGACCTAACCTCCGGGATACACCTCTGCAGGACGCTGACTTAATTTTGCTCATTGATGAATCCTGCATAAGAAGGGAAGCTGGACAATTAAAAACCACCTTCACAGTTTGCACCACTGATCAAATCTTACTAACTGGACAATTACAGGAAAATGTTTCAGCTCAAATAGTTGAATCAGTAGCTATTACTGAAGCTTGTAAACTAGCAAAGGGTAAAACTGTCACCGTTTTTAACGATTCTAGATATGCCTGTGGAGTGGTCCATGATTTTGGCACCATGTGGAAGAAACAAGGTTACTAAACCTCTGCAGAAACCACAATTAAAAATGCTCTGTTTGTAAAAGAACTGTTAGATACATTCCTCCTACCCGAGGAAGTAGCCACGGTTAAATGTGCTGCTCATGCACCTGATAATTCATTTGAGTCTGTAGAAAATGCTTCTGCTGATACAGTGACAAGACAGGCTGCTTTGTTAAATTCTGTTCAGGCTTCCTTTTTGCTGCCTCTTCAAGCTGAAAATGTACCTGTAACTTTGCAAAAAGTGTCTTTTCAGAACCAAGCTGACAACTCTAAAGGGTAAGATGGATCTGTGATGGCTGCTGCCGTTCCCTGGACTCGCTTTGGCACCTTCCGGATGGAAGGTTAGTAGCATCATCAACTTTTTTAGCATAATCACCATGGGCTTACTATTTGCCTTCCCATCTGGGAAAAATGCTTTACTAAAACAACTTTTGACTGACTGGTGTGCCCCTTGCACTTCGAAAGTTGTTCAAAATTTTGTAACTACATGTAATAATATGTCTTTCTTTTAATATTTCTAACTCTGTTACTGCCCCTACACAGCATATTAAAAAGCTGTGGGGAGCCTTTTATTGTGTCCAATGGGACTTTATTAAGTTACTGCCTAGTGCAAGGTTTAAATATGTATTAGTGCTTATGTATGTTTTTTTCTGGATGGGTAAAAGCATATCCGTGTGCCAAGAATGATGCTGCTTCAGTGGCAAAAATGTTGTTATATGATTTCATACTCTGTTTTGAGGTACCGTGTTGTATTCAGTTAAACAGAGGTACTCATTTTACAAGTCCGATTATATAACACATTTGTAAAGCGCTTCAGGTGCAAATTCAGTATCAATTGCCCCCCACAGACCTCAGGCATCAGGCATGGTAGAAGAAGTAAATCAGAAATTAAAGACTAAATTAGCAAAACTTACTGCAGAAACGGGTCTAAAATGTCCAGAAATCTTGCCCTTAGTGCTGTTTAGTATCCACAGTGCAATTAGTGCACCTAAAAAATTCTCCCCTCATGAAATCTTCATGGGATGCCTTATGAGGATGCTAGCCACAGCCCTACTCACAACCCTTGATTTGCAGGTAACCGATGAAATGATGCTTAATTGCTGTAAACAACTTATTTCTGTTCTGCGGCATTTCACTTCACAGGTAGTCTCTACCCAGCTCCTGCCTGGTCCTGACATAACACACGATGTCCATCCTGGTGATTGAGTTTACGTCTGTTCTTTCTCCAGATGACATGCCCTCCAACCTCAATGGAAATGCCCATTCCTGGTGCTCCTCATCACAACAACAGCTGTTAGACTCAAAGGTTCTTCAGTCTGGATCCATGTCACCCATACTCAAAAAGCAGTTCCAAATGAGAAACTTCAGTCCATTCCTTTCAACCCACCTTCTGCCGCCTTGTCCGATGATGAATTAGTTTCCTCTCATACCAAAAAAAAACAGAGAGACTGAGAATACTGTGGAGACACCAGAAAAGGACATTTTCCCTGAGTCAGGTAACCAAGCACCTTTCACGGGAGCCAAACAACAACACCGCACCTTTGTGGAGTGTGTTTAGAATGCAGCAGTGAGCTGTTCAAAGCAAACCAAATGTGTGACTGGACATTCGTAAGAATCCACTCTGACCCCTCTCAGCTCACCATTCATGTCTGATTGTCGCTTCAGTGTCTGCAGCTGTTATTTTTGTTCTCCTGCTGCACTTCTTAATTCCAGCAGAAACTATAAGTACCGTTCGACCTTTTAATAAAAGAATGCAGTCACTGATAGTGCCCAAATCTAAACAGAAAATGATAGACTGGCATCCTCCAGCAGAAACTATAAGTACCGTTCGACCTTTTAATAAGAGAATGCAGTGACTGATAGTGCCCAAATCTAAACAGAAAATGATAGACTGGCATCCTCCAGCAGAAAATATAAGTACCGTTCGACCTTTTAATAAGAGAATGCAGTGACTGATAGTGCCCAAATCTAAACAGAAAATGATAAAATGGCATCCTCCAGCAGAAAATATAAGTATCGTTCGACCTTTTAATAAGAGAATGCAGTGACTGATAGTGCCCAAATCTAAACAGAAAATGATAGACTGGCATCCTCCAGCAGAAAATATAAGTACCGTTCGACCTTTTAATAAGAGAATGCAGTGACTGATAGTGCCCAAATCTAAACAGAAAATGATAAACTGGCATCCTCCAGCAGAAAATATAAGTACTGTTCGACCTTTTAATAGAAGTATGCAGTGACTGATAGTGCCCAAATCTAAACAGAAAATGATAAACTGGCATCCTCCAGCAGAAAATATAAGTACTGTTCGACCTTTTAATAAGAGAATGCAGTGACTGATAGTGCCCAAATGTAAACAGAAAATGATAAACTGGCATCCTCCAGCAGAAAATATAAGTACTGTTCGACCTTTTAATAGAAGTATGCAGTGACTGATAGTGCCCAAATCTAAACAGAAAATGATAAACTGGCATCCTCCAGCAGAAAATATAAGTACTGTTTGACCTTTTAATAAGAGAATGCAGTGACTGATAATGCCCAAATCTAAACAGAAAATGATAAACTGGCATCCTCCAGCAGAAAATATAAGTACTGTTCGACCTTTTAATAAGAGAATGCAGTGACTGATAATGCCCAAATCTAAACGGAAAATGATAAACTGGCATCTTCCAGCAGAAAATATAAGTACTGTTCGACCTTTTAATAAGAGAATGCAGTGACTGATAATGCCCAAATCTAAACAGAAAATGATAAACTGGCATCCTCCAGCAGAAAATATAAGTACTGTTCGTCCTTTTAGTAAGAGAATGCAGTGACTGATAGTGCCCAAATCTAAACAGAAAATGATAAACTGGCATCCTCCAGCAGAAAATATAAGTACTGTTCGACCTTTTAATAAGAGAATGCAGTGATTGATAATGCCCAAATCTAAACGGAAAATGATAAACTGGCATCCTCCAGCAGAAAATATAAGTACTGTTCGACCTTTTAATAAGAGAATGCAATGACTGATAATGCCCAAATCTAAACAGAAAATGATAAACTGGCATCCTCCAGCAGAAAATATAAGTACTATTCGACCTTTTAATAAGAGAATGCAGTGACTGATAATGCCCAAATCTAAACAGAAAATGATAAACTGGCATCCTCCAGCAGAAAATATAACTACTGTTCGACCTTTTAATAAGAGAATGCAGTGACTGATAATGCCCAAATCTAAATGGAAAATGATAAACTGGCATCCTCCAGCAGAAAATATAAGTACTGTTTGACCTTAGGGTTGAACGGTACTGATATTCTGCAGATGATATCATTGTTTAAATTGGCATAAACTGGCATTCTCCATTGAAAAGGTCAAACAGTACTTATATTTTCTGCTGGAGGATGCCAGTTTATCATTTTCTGTTTAGATTTGGGCACTATCAGTCACTGCATACTTCTATTAAAAGGTCGAACAGTACTTATATTCCTAGCCTAGCTTTTGCTGATACAGTGACAAGACAGGCTGCTTTGTTAAATTCTGTTCAGGCTTCCTTTTTGCTGCCTCTTCAAGCTGAAAATGTACCTGTAACTTTGCAAAAAGTGTCTTTTCAGAACCAAGCTGACAACTCTAAAAGGGTAAGATGGATCTGTGATGGCTGCTGCCGTTCCCTGGACTCAAATCTAAACAGAAAATGATAGACTGGCATCCTCCAGCAGAAAATATAAGTACCGTTCAACCTTTTAATAAGTGAATGCAGTGACTGATAGTGCCCAAATCTAAACGGAAAATGATAAACTGGCATCCTCCAGCAGAAAATATAAGTACTGTTCGACCTTTTAATAAGAGAATGCAGTGATTGATAATGCCCAAATCTAAACGGAAAATGATAAACTGGCATCCTCCAGCAGAAAATATAAGTACTGTTCGACCTTTTAATAAGAGAATGCAGTGACTGATAATGCCCAAATCTAAACGGAAAATGATAAACTGGCATCCTCCAGCAGAAAATATAAGTACTGTTCGACCTTTTAATAAGAGAATGCAGTGACCGATAATACCCAAATCTAAACAGAAAATGATAAACTGGCATCCTCCAGCAGAAAATATAAGTACCATTCGACCTTTTAATAAGAGAATGCAGTGACTGATAATGCCCAAATCTAAACGGAAAATGATAAACTGGCATCCTCCAGCAGGAAATATAAGTACTGTTTGACCTTTTAATAAGAGAATGCAGTGACTGATAGTGCCCAAATCTAAACAGAAAATGTTAAACTGGCATCCTCCAGCAGAAAATATAAGTACTGTTCGACCTTTTAATAAGAGAATGCAGTGACTGATAGTGCCCAAATCTAAACAGAAAATGATAAACTGGCATCCTCCAGCAGAAAATATAAGTACTGTTCGACCTTTTAATAAGAGAATGCAGTGACTGATAATGCCCAAATCTAAACGGAAAATGATAAACTGGCATCCTCCTTTAATACCTTTGGTGCTGCCTGACAAACCTATGCAATGACTTTTAATGTCAGTAATTGTTGGGTGTGTGCAGCAGCGATACTGGCACCATACAGCAGACTTCTATCTAGAGTAATTCCATTAGATAGTTCTGAGACTCACGAGGTTTTGTCAAGTGAGACCGGGAGCGTGGTAACCATTATGAACAAACCTGTATCTCTCTCTTTTGTTATATATTCAAAGAGGTGTTATATGCCTTAAACGGAATGGAACAAAAAGGGTGGAACATAGTATTTACCACGCCATAATAGTAAGAGTATGCAGAATAGTAAATCACATGGCTGTTTTGATCTCTATATGGAATCAAACACGTGAAAGAGTTAATGATACTTTTTTCACCATACAGATTGGAATAATTGTCCAGTGACACTAACTTGGACCGATGCCACCTCCTTAAGACAAACTTGGATATTTTTAAATGCTTCAAATACCACAAATATCCGAAACATCGATAGAGATTTAGGGACAGATGTGATTTTTCAATCAGTAACCAATACTAATTTGAATTCATCTATAGTAGTGTTAGGTGAAGGAGGCTATTTTATTTGTGGAAAAAAGGCATATAAATGGTTATCAGAAAACTGGAGTGAAAGCTGTTTTATTGGTTATACAGTGCCTGCTGTTTGAAATACCACTAGTTTACCCAGTGTAAAAAATTGCAATGTTTGAGAAACTCAGACTGTGAAAATCCAATTGGAAAGATTAATGCTTTGTGGATTTATCATCATGATTTAGAACAAGCAATTTTTAAAGAACTTTCTCACATAGACTTTGGGGATGATATTTCTGGGCTGGTATATTACCTGCTTATGGGGCTCTGAAATCAATTGCCCTTTACAAAATTCATGTTACCGCAAAACCTGTTATTCTATCAACTTTCTAAATTTGTAAGAGCAATATTTAAAAAGTATCCCTATTTTTGGGCCTTTGTCCCCTCATTATTTATGGATTTGTCCAGATTTTTTGTTCTACAAGGTTGAGAGGTATGAACCCTTCATCTCGATCTAATATTTTATTACAGAATGTACATGTTAGTAGTTTTGAGAATGTGCCATTGACAAGTCATGCCAATAAAAGCCATACGAAAAGAAAAAATGAAAAATCAGTTTTTGAAGCTTTTGGAAATTATATATAAAAATAACATCTTTGGGCTATAAAAGGCATTTATTATAATATGAATGTGATTCTAAGCAGTAAATGAAGGACTGTAAAGGGTTAAAAAGAAATTGCATGTATCTTAGAAAGCTAATGTATGTGACTGCAAAAGTACTGTGTAACTATGGAAAAGTACAGACTCTTAAGTTTTGTTTTCTAAGCCTGAGGCAGCATTTCTTGTAAATCCCATGGTAAAAGAAAACTTATTCCTTACTAGGTAAATATACAGATAAGCAGATGCAGATGTATGTTTGCTAAACTTGACATATTCCTATTGGATGAAACAAGCCAAAAGGGTGTCCCGTAGGATAAATGTCTCACCCCCAAAAAGTAAATAAGCAGAAATACCACTAATGACTATGGCAGTGAAACAACCATGGACCACTGTAGACATAGCCAATGTGGTGAGGAACAAATAGATAAACTTTGTTTATTCTTAGAAGTCATTCTGGAGAACAATGTCTTCCTGTTTGATGGAAAGGTGTATTTGCAGAATGATGCCGTAGCTATGGGCACTTCGTGTGCCAATAGCTATGCCAACATATTCCTAGCCTCATGGGAAGAGGATGTTTTGTTCCAGTTAGATATGTTCAAATTGTATGTCCCTTTTTACAGACGTTTTGTGGACGATGTTTTTTTGATTTGGTTAGTTAACATTGAGGAGTTAAATATGTTTTTACACACCTTAATGGACTCACAGAATATTTGAAATTCACCATGTTATACTCAGATAGGAGGATTGAATACTTGGATGTGTATATTGAGAGATCTGACTACGGTCATGTCAACACAGGGGTGTTTAGAAAGAGCTGCTTTAGAAATACCCTGTTACATAGGTGCAGTATGCACCGACATTATGTGTTTACCAATGTTGTAAAAGGGCAGGGTATGAGAACCTCCAGGCTTAATGCCTCAGATGAAGGATTTCAGTCAGAGTTGTTGGATTTAAGATATAAATTTTGAGAGAGAGGGTTTAGCCAAGCAGAGATTGAGAAAGGGCTTCATAATCTAAGTCATCTTAGGAAAAGGAGAGCAAGTCCATGTTTTTCCAGTAGAGGTCGCAGTAATGTTAGTAACCCTATTTCCACTCGAGAGTTTTCTATGAGAATCCCTATGTTCTATACAATGGATAATAGAGACATTATGGATATTATCAAGAAACATTGAGGGGTTCTGACTGTGGACCCCAAGGTAAGGAATATTGTAGGGGATGTCCCTAAATTCAGGTATAAGAATAAACATAACTTAAAGAGATTATTGTGTTCCACAAGTGAAGCAGTGAATAGGATGGATGTGGCTATTCCACATACAAGAGCTTGTGGGCACTGCAATTTTTGTAGATACTTGAGTGAAGCAGGGACTTTTGTCCACCCTGACACAGGTCAGAGCTTTAATTTTGCCATCTCTACTGACTGCAGGACACAGCATGTAGTATATTTGGCATGCTGTTGTGTATGCCAGTCATTCTATGTTGGAAAGTCTGACAGAACACTAAGAGAAAAATATCAGAGAACTCATCTACAATATTAGGATTCACTCTAACAACAATGCCCTCTCCAAGCATATTATAATGCAGGGAAATACACACTTTTTTAAATTTATGGTTATAGATTGCATTTTACCATGTATACGAAGGGGTGACTTTAAGAATTGCACAGAGGGTATGGAAGTAAAATGGATTTTGAGACTTAGAGCAGATAGAGGTAAGGGTCTTGATGAGAGAGCCTCACTGAAACCATTACTAAAATCCAGGAGACTTACTATTAGATAGCTTTCTTTTATATGCTTTCACTATATAGATTTTGTATGTATATACATTTTATATGTGTATATTTTATTATTATTGTTCTAGAAATGTTCAGGTTTTTAAATAATGTATCTTATACATCAGTATAAGCATTTCAATATGGGCACAGCATTGTATTTTCTTATGAAAATGGTGTTTTTATCCTTAAGTGTTGGATGTCTGCTTAATTGGATAACTGGATACATGGAATTATATTTATATGCATAGCTTAGGGTCTGTTTTCATGGTCTGATGAAGCTCACAGCTTAAGCACTTACCGTTTTTCTGCTATAATTAATGTTTTATAGTATATGAATTGTGAGTGGCCATAGTCGTTGGTGATATTCTTATTCGATATTTAGTAGTGGTCTGAGAAATAAAGTGTATTGTTCAACTCTTTTCTATTGGATGCTGGCAGTAGTCTGATAGATAAAGTTTATTACCTCGATAAAGTTTTTCTATAAAATAACTATGAATTTCTTTGTTCGGGGAGACATGATTTTCTGAGTACTGTCTCCCGCATGTGTGTGATTTCTTTTGAATAAAGTTATATTTTGTACTTTATTCTGCCACAGACTGAAGTATTTTATTTAACCTGAGCACCAATGTCCTTGTTGATCATTTCCACGTGCAGGAAAGCAGAAAACAATCTGGTGAAGTAGATTTGGGACAGACAGGAAGAAAGCAAAGGAAATGAGGGCATCCAGCAAATAGATGGATGGATTCTGTGAGTGAAGACCTTCGACAGTCAGGTATGACTGTCAAAGCAGTTAGGAGAGTGGAATTGAATCAAGAGAGATGGTGACAGCTGATGTCATATTTTGACCCCATGTAAAAACTGGGACAAAAAGGGTTGATGATGATGACTTCATGACATTAGAGACCCAGTTGTCCTTGATCTGTTGCAAGTTCAAAAGTCTAATAGATCCACAAATGCCAGAACCAGGAACCCAAGTCTTCACCAGCAGGCAGATAAAATGTGATGGAGAAACAGATTCATCACGCAACACCTATGCCACCTCTGGAATGGACTGCCCCTGCAGATTAAGCAGTGGGATACACTGTTGTCCTTCATACTGGACCTGGACAACTGGATGGGTATCCAGAAATTCATCCTAGATTTAACTGGCCTAGTCCTCCTAGAAAGAGGGGATACAATCTAAGGGTGGGTACTGGCAAGGTGAAAATGGTCACAAGACTCACTTGCTTTGAAATTTCTATGACGCCTATGAATAAGGCATTTACAGGTTATGGGAAAAGTAATTCCAGCACCTTGGCTATATGTTTAGCCATTTGCCTTAGTATTATGGCATAGAGTGACCACAACGCCACAGAGTTCCTATTGCTTAAGAATCATGAATAACATATCATATCAGAAGGCTAAGTATGTAATGCTAGACTGCACAATACAAATTCACATTAATTTCTTTCACTGATTTCTGCTGTACTTTACAGATGGTGGAATCTTTCATAACTACATCGATACAGTAGAGCACCAATTGCTGTTATAGAGTACAGTCAGAATTTTTTTATAGTTTTGTCCTCTTATAATTTATTTATTTATTTCCAGTTTGATGACCGGGGAAGTCCACTGGGCCAAGCAGAGCCCATTTTCAGTGGAGGCCCAGTGAGAAAAGCTTCAAAAGCAGTTAACAAAATATAACATAAGTAAAGTATGGAATATCTTATTCTTCTTCTTTCGGCTTTATCCCGGTTAGGGGTCGCCACAGCGGATCACCTGTCCGCACATTGAATGGCAGTGGAGTTTTACGGTGTCGAGTTGCCAGCCCGAACCTTCCACAGAAGGCACACTCACACGCACACCTAGGGCCAATTTAGAGTGTCCAATCCACCTGCAGCATGTCTTTGGGATGTGGGAGGAGCACCCGGAGACCACAGGGAGGACATGCAGACTCCTGACAGAAGGCACCCCAGCCGAGGATCGAACGGAGAACCTCTTGCTGTGAGGCGGCAATGCTAACCACTGCACCACGCAAGTAAAGTATGGAATATACACTATACAAAAGCATAAATATCCAATTTAAAATACAAAATCAGGGAGTATATGTTTAAAAAACACAAATGTTAAAATATACATTCAAAAGTACTACAGATAATATAATTAAAAGTACAAGTCATTAAGTGTTTATACAAGTTTAGTGTTTGATCTATTAATAATGTTAGTGATCAGAGGTGATAGCAGATGAGACTGAAGGGAGATTTGAAAGAGACAACAGTGTAATTTAGGTGGGAAGGGTGCTGGAACAGTCCCAGTTTCAGGTAAGGTAAGAATGGAAGAGAGATTTGAAATTAGAGTTGTTGTGAGTACAGCAGAGGGATGGGGGAGGGAATTGCATAGTTTAGCTAAGGAGTATGATAGAAGTAATTGGCCAGGAGGGTGTAGGGATTTATAGATTTTAAGGAGGTTTTGGTTTTCAGATCTAAAAGTACAACTGGGGAAGTAAGGGGTTAACAAAGATGAAATAGAGGGGCATATGAAGGGTTGGAATATGAGTTTGTGAGCAGTGGTGAGTTGTATGAATCTCAGGAAATTAGGAAGCTCAAGCCAGTTTAGGGAGTGGAGGGAAAGGCAGTGATGGGTGGAGTAGTTGGACCCTGTAGCAAATGTACAGACTTTGTTATAGCAGCTTCCAGTTTGTTTTTTAGGCTAAGTTAGAGATGAATAAGTAGAGGGGCACCATACATAAGAGAGGGGTGCAGGTAGGAGGAGGCTAGAGTAAGTGTGGTAGAAGCAGACCTACTTTTTAGTGTTTTTTTATATTATTTTGGATGTGGATATCAAATTTTAAATGTTCATCAATGGTGACTCCGAGTAGTTTGGTGTGAGGTACAATATTGATTAGAGTGTTATTGTGGCTTTTTATTTTAAAAGAGCTTTTGTCTTTGGTGAAATTTCTCCAAGGAGAGTATATCATGATTTTTGTTTTGTTAGCATTGAGAGCGAGTTGGTTGTTTAGCATGCAGGTTTCGGTATTGGAGAAGGCTGTTTGGGTTTTTTGAAGGAGTTTGGAGGGAGAGTTTGCTGTACAGATGATTGTGGCATCATCAGCACACTGGATCAGTGTAGTGTTATCTATGGATTTGTGAAAGTTATTGATGAAAATATTGAAAAGCAATTTCCACACACAGTCCAGAACTAGACTAAGAAAGATAAAATTGCTTATTTAGAAATAATAAAGATGTATGTTTTTGTCTGCCTTCACATTACTACACAGTGCTTTCTACTACCTGATAATGTGGACCCATTCCCATTTTAGGTTTATAGGTTGTACGTTTGGTGAACAAGCTTAAGTTCCATTAACTATTGAAGAGTCAGGTGCCCTGGATCTCATATGCAAATGTACAGGAATCTGTGTGGTTAACAATTTCCCTTTTTGGAGGTGTGGCTTGATGGGTTGAGTTTAATTGAGACTGCAGTTTATTACGTAGGATTTATTTTTATTTATTTGTTTGAATTTTTAGCAGGAGTGGATCACAAATGACTAATTTGAGTCTCAACCCCAGAGATGCTAATATAGTTTGATTACATTTATATGAATGTAAATTTGCTTATATCACAAGTGATAATT
This sequence comes from Protopterus annectens, assembly GCF_019279795.1. Lineage (NCBI taxonomy): Eukaryota > Metazoa > Chordata > Ceratodontiformes > Protopteridae > Protopterus > Protopterus annectens. The sequence continues at coordinate 907,301,236 of NC_056733.1, forward strand.
CAATAAAGGTATTTTAAAAAAAAGGAGCTATAACAAAATAATAAGTGGTGTAGCAAGTGTGCACCAGACTCCGAAGCACAGATACATTGGCTTGAGGCTTGTGTGACCAAAGTATTCTAGCAAGGACTGGAATGTGCACATACATATTGTCCTTAGAATTATCTCAAATTAAATACAAAAAGTGCACCATAACAGCATTTGGTAAAATATCTGTTCTCATCTCATATGTTTATATGGTACTTCTCTTCAGACAGGCTTGGTAATAAGAGATATGGGTACTTATGTGGACAATTCTTTATCATTTGATCATCGTGTTTCAAACATAATTAGGAAATCATTTTATACAGCATAATTTCCAAGGGAATGTCTTCAAAATCCAAAGAAGTCATTTTACCACTGAACTCTTCCCTTATCAGACCCATTACTGAATACAATGCACCCTTTGATATGTACAAGTTGAACCATATTGCTCATCTAGAAAGGTCCCAAAGATACATTACCAAAAAAAAATCAAAGGACTTAAATCCCACTGTCCTAATGGATAAGCACAAATCTCAGTATGCTCAATAGCCTGCATGATGCTCCAGAGTGACCTGCAACTTGTTTTGTGAGCCACTTAAGACCCAGTCCTACTTGACCTTCTCTTATAAAACTAGTAGCTCTATAAGCACCCACACTAGGGACATAAAGCCACACCAACAAATAAACATGACTCACTGGACAGATGGGTGCCAAACTCAACATATTCTCACCCCATTGAAAAAGTTACCACTCCAGTTCAAAGTACTACTTTGACTACCTTTAAGGCTAATTTTGATAACTTGATGAGTATTTACAAATTTACACCAGGATTATCATGTACAGCCCTGGCCAATTTGGGAGGTGAGCACTATTAAGTGCCCAAAAGGGGGGGACAATAATGTTTTGGTGAGTCTACTTAAAGGTATATATGGCCAGACATCCTATGCTCCTCCTGATGAGTTGCCTAGTGTTGTTCCCATATTCCTATGCAGTTTAACAACCACAAAAGATTCAAAATGTGACCAGAACAAGAACAAAAACAAAATGTTAAGACTATGCATACAATTATATACGACAGAGTCATGGTGATACCAGAATAAGCTTTGCATTGACAGGGTTATAGTAGAGAGATGGAGAAATGAAAATATTAATGCTAAAAGAGATTGCAGTAGAATTAGTTGATGTAGCCACCAGGCTGACATTGGCATTTAGCAAATTTCTGAAGATATTATGCTTTTAATTGTGGACAGAATTGTGGTTAGGAAGATATTTCATAATATGAGAGGAAATAGATTCTAATTGTTTAGGGCCTAGTTTAGAAAAACAGTGATCTGTAAATCTGAGTTTTGTTTTAGGGGCTTGCAGTTTAGGTGCAGAGTGATGAGGTCTCTGGTTTTAGGGGCTTGCAGTTTAGGTGCAGAGTGGTTAGATTTCTAAGTTTGTAGGCTGAGGATTATTTTATTAATCTACCTGCTTGGGGAGAGAATGGTTGTGCAGCATTTGAATAGCTGTGAATACAATGGAAGGTCAGCTCTTTATTTGACTGAGAGCCATTTTGCTTTGTAACGGTGTTCATGTTTGGTTGATATTAACTTTTGTTGAGATCCAGTATCCTCTTCCATTCATGTCACCAAGAGTTTCAAACAGTTTGCAGTTTTTTAATACCAGTTGAAAATAGAACTATTACCACACGTAAAATGATGTTCCATAAAAATGTAATAATAGCTATGAATGAAAAAAAAAATTCTGTTGTAATTTAAATAGATTTAACTTCAGCAGTAGACAGAGTCATACATAAAACACTGATCAATGAATTAAAACAACTAGGTATTGATGTACTCTTGATAAGATGGATGGCTGCAGAGTTTACAAATAGGACATAGCAAGTATCATACAGCAATTGGACAGGCGAAATCCTTGGTTACAGTCAGAGTGTTCCACGGGGCTCTGTCCTAGGCTCTTACTTGCTTAGATTGTATTTCAGACCTAAATTTTTTTCATCCAAGGTGTTCTACAGTGTATATGCAGATGACCTGAAATTGAGTAAACTGATTACATGTATTACAGATAGGGCATATCTGCAAAAGAACTTGATTAAATTGACCATTTTGGCACAGAATAATATGATGATAAATACATCAAAAATTAAGCATATGAGATTTGGGAGACATAGATTGAAAGGTAAAATATTTAATACAGCAGACAATGATTGAAACTGTAGATTCATTTAAGGTCCTGAGTATATGGGTAGATTGAGTTTTTCTAATCATATCAACCAATAGTTTAATAATAGTTATAGATCTATAGGTTGTATAAAAAAAGATTTATACCCAAACTTGAATATAGAATAACAATATGGAAACCCTATAAGAAAACAAGCATGAGTAAACTGGAAAGAGTTCAGTGGAAATAGACCAAGGGCATCCATGGATGTAAAAATTTAAGTTATTATGACAGACTAAAATATCTGAATTTGTACAGTGTATGTTATAGCTATTTAAGAGGAGATCTTATTTGGGTATATAGGGCATTTACAGACAGCTATCTCTGAGAGCGTTTGGGGTTATCTAAAAGTAGTAGAGAATCATCAGACAATGTATGTATAAGATTCTATAGGAATGAGAAGTGTGCTAATTGGTTTTCTGAGGGAGCAGCTGATGTATGGAATACGCTACCAAATTCATTAAAGCAAGCACTAGTTTAGATATTTTTAAGAACAGCCTGGATACTTATTATGGGAACAAATGTTTTGGTATATTGGCATGGAGAAAAAGTGTTTTGGTACTGATTTTTAAGAATAAGGGTGATGTGCAGAGCTGTAGTAACTACAGAGGTATTAAATTAATCAGTCACAGCATGAAGTTATGAGAAAGAGTAGTGGAAGCTAGGTTAAGAAGGGACGTGATGATTAGCGATCAGCAGTATGGTTTCATGCCGGGAAAGAGCACTACAGATGTGATGTTTGCTCTGAGAGTGTTGATGGAGAAGTACAGAGGAGGTCAGAAGGAGTTGCATTGTATTTTTGTTGACTTAGATAAAGCATATGACAGGGTGCCTAGGGAGGAGTTGTGGTATTGTATGAGGAAGTCGGGAGTGTCAGAGAAGAATGTAAGAGTGGTACAGGATATGTATGAGGGTAGTGTGACAGTGGTAAGGTCTGCGGTGGGAGTGACGGATGCGTTTAAGGTGGAGGTGGGATTACATCAAGGATCAGCTCTGAGCCCTTTCTTATTTGCAATGGTGATGGATGGGTTGACAGATGAGATCAGACAGGAGTCCCTGTGGACTATAATATTTGCAGATGACATTGTGATCTGTAGTGAGAGTAGGGAACAGGTGGAGGAGACCCCAGAGAGGTGGATAATATGCTCTAGAGAGAAGAGGAATGAAGGTCAGCAGGACTAAGACAGAATATATGTGTGAATGAGAGGGAGGATAGAGGAATGGTGAGGATGCAGGAAGTAGAGTTGACGAAGGTGGATGAGTTTAAATACTTGGGATCAACAGTTCAGAGTAATGGTGAGTGTAAAAGAGAGGTGAAGAAGAGAGTACAGGCAGGGTGGATTGGGTGGAGAAGAGTGTCAGGAGTGATTTGTGACAGACATGTACCAGTAAGAGTGAAAGGGAAGGTCTACAAGAGGGTAGTGAGACCAGCTATGTTATATGGGTTGGAAATGGTGGCATTGACAAAAAGGCAGGTATCAGAGCTGGAGGTGGCAAAGTTAAAGATGTTAAGATTTGCATTGGGTGTGACGAGGATGGACAGAATTAGGAATCAGTATCAGCTCAGGTTGGATGGTTTGGAGACAAAGCCAGAGAGGCGATATTGCGTTGGTTTGGACATGTGCTGAGAAGGGATGCTGGATATATTGGGAGAAGGATTCTAAGGATGGAGCTGCCAGGTAAGAAGAAAACAGGAAAAGGCCTAAGATTTTTTATTTATTTATTTTTTATTATTTTATTTTATTTTACATTTGTTAACTGGGATAATCCAACTAGACCAGGTCCATTTTCAGTGGAGGCCCAGGGAGGAAAGCTCCACAATTACATACAACAAGTAATCAAGACAAAGATATAGTAGTTATCCAAGGCAGTGACATACACATTAGATAAATGTAATTCAAACTGTCATTGAAGAGAATTTTCGTCATTAGATACATTACAATGTGCAACAAATAGAGAGGTGTGCCATTAAATATGCTGTGCTAACCGATCTTAAATTGGTACAAATTTATAGGTCTAAGACATAATATTAAACATTAAGTTAAAGTTAGGTAGAAAATGAAAGATAGTGCGGAATAGGTAGAAAATAGATTGCTATGTAATACATGGGCAGAGTCGGGTTTTTCTGAGATGTGATTTGAGCAGTTTTTTGAATTGTGTGCTTGTTATTGTAGAGGTTATGGGGGTGGTATTCCAGGTTTTGTCTATCATATGGGAGTATAGAGCTTTTCCTGCAGTATTGTTGGAAGTAGTTATACCAAGGAAAGGTTTATTAGAAGAGTGAAGGAGACGACTAATAGAGTAGTGGGAGAGCAGTTGTTTTACTGCTGAAGTTTTGTCTGGGTAGTTTGGGATGTTAAAGGTGCAAGTAAGCTGTTGGTAGGTTAGTAACTGAGGAAATTCAAGCCATTGAATTTCTCTTAGTACCTGGCAGTGATGGGCTCTAAAGGAGAGCTTTATCCCGGTTAGGGGTCGCCACAGCGGATCACCTGTCCGCACATTGAATGGCAGTGGAGTTTTACGGTGTCGAGTTGCCAGCCCGGCGCCCAACCTTCCACAGAAGGCACACTCACACGCACACCTAGGGCCAATTTAGAGTGTCCAATCCACCTGCAGCATGTCTTTGGGATGTGGGAGGAAACCGGAGCACCCGGAGGAAACCCACGCGACCACAGGGAGGACATGCAGACTCCGCACAGAAGGCACCCCAGCCGAGGATCGAACCGGAGAACCTCTTGCTGTGAGGCGGCAATGCTAACCACTGCACCACCGTGGCCGCCGCAAGTAAAGTATGGAATATACAGTATACAAAAGCATAAATATACAATTTAAAATACAAAATCAGGGAGTATATGTTTAAAAAACACAAATGTTAAAATATACATTCAAAAGTACTACAGATAATATAATTAAAAGTACAAGTCATTAAGTGTTTATACAAGTTTAGTGTTTGATCTATTAATAATGTTAGTGATCAGAGGTGATAGCAGATGAGACTGAAGGGAGATTTGAAAGAGACAACAGTGTAATTTAGGTGGGAAGGGTGCTGGAACAGTCCCAGTTTCAGGTAAGGTAAGAATGGAAGAGAGATTTGAAATTAGAGTTGTTGTGAGTACAGCAGAGGGATGGGGGAGGGAATTGCATAGTTTAGCTAAGGAGTATGATAGAAGTAATTGGCCAGGAGGGTGTAGGGATTTATAGATTTTAAGGAGGTTTTGGTTTTCAGATCTAAAAGTACAACTGGGGAAGTAAGGGGTTAACAAAGATGAAATAGAGGGGCATATGAAGGGTTGGAATATGAGTTTGTGAGCAGTGGTGAGTTGTATGAATCTCAGGAAATTAGGAAGCTCAAGCCAGTTTAGGGAGTGGAGGGAAAGGCAGTGATGAGTGGAGTAGTTGGACCCTGTAGCAAATGTACAGACTTTGTTATAGCAGCTTCCAGTTTGTTTTTTAGGCTAAGTTAGAGATGAATAAGTAGAGGGGCACCATACATAAGAGAGGGGTGCAGGTAGGAGGAGGCTAGAGTAAGTGTGGTAGAAGCAGACCTACTTTTTAGTGTTTTTTTATATTATTTTGGATGTGGATATCAAATTTTAAATGTTCATCAATGGTGACTCCGAGTAGTTTGGTGTGAGGTACAATATTGATTAGAGTGTTATTGTGGCTTTTTATTTTAAAAGAGCTTTTGTCTTTGGTGAAATTTCTCCAAGGAGAGTATATCATGATTTTTGTTTTGTTAGCATTGAGAGCGAGTTGGTTGTTTAGCATGCAGGTTTCGGTATTGGAGAAGGCTGTTTGGGTTTTTTGAAGGAGTTTGGAGGGAGAGTTTGCTGTACAGATGATTGTGGCATCATCAGCACACTGGATCAGTGTAGTGTTATCTATGAATTTGTGAAAGTTATTGATGAAAATATTGAAAAGCAATTTCCACACACAGTCCAGAACTACACTAAGAAAGATAAAATTGCTTATTTAGAAATAATAAAGATGTATGTTTTTGTCTGCCTTCACATTACTACACAGTGCTTTCTACTACCTGATAATGTGGACCCATTCCCATTTTAGGTTTATAGGTTGTACATTTGGTGAACAAGCTTAAGTTCCATTAACTATTGAAGAGTCAGGTGCCCTGGATCTCATATGCAAATGTACAGGCATCTGTGTGGTTAACCATTTCCCTTTTTGGAGGTGTGGCTTGATGGGTTGAGTTTAATTGAGACTGCAGTTTATTACGTAGGGTTTATTTTTATTCATTTGTTTGAATTTTTAGCAGGAGTGGATCACAAATGACTAATTTGAGTCTCAGCCCCAGAGATGCTAATATAGTTTGATTACATTTATATGAATGTAAATTTGCTTATATCACAAGTGATAATTCAATAAAGGTATTTAAAAAAAAGGAGCTATAACAAAATAATAAGTGGTGTGGCAAGTGTGCACCAGACTCCGAAGCACAGATACACTGGCTTGAGGCTTGTGTGACCAAAGTATTCTCGCAAGGACTGGAATGTGCACATACATATTGTCCTTAGAATTATCTCAAATTAAATATAAAAAGTGCACCATAACAGCATTTGGTAAAATAGCTGTTCTCATTTCATATGTTTATATGGTACTTCTCTTCAGACAGGCTTGGTAATAAGAGATATGGGTACTTATGTGTACAATTCTTTATCATTTGATCATCGTGTTTCAAACATAATTAGGAAATCATTTTATACAGCATAATTTCCAAGGGAATGTCTTCAAAATCCAAAGAAGTCATTTTACCACTGAACTCTTCCCTTATCAGACCCATTACTGAATACAATGCACCCTTTGATATGTACAAGTTGAACCATATTGCTCATCTAGAAAGGCCCCAAAGATACATTACCAAAAAAAAATCAAAGTACTTAAATCCCACTGTCCTAATGGATAAGCACACATCTCAGTATGCTCAATAGCCTGCATGATGCTCCAGAGTGACCTGCGACTTGTTTTGTGAGCCACTTAAGACCCAGTCCTACTTGACCTTCTCTTATAAAACTAGTAGCTCTATAAGCACCCACACTAGGGACATAAAGCCACACCAACAAATAAACATGACTCACTGGACAGATGGGTGCCAAACTCAACATATTCTCACCCCATAGAAAATGTTACCACTCCAGTTCAAAGTACTACTTTGACTACCTTTAAGGCTAATTTTGATAACTTGATGAGTATTTACAAATTTACACCAGGATTATCATGTACAGCCCTGGCCAATTTGTGAGGTGAGCACTATTAAGTGCCCAAAAGGGGGGGACAAGAATGTTTTGGTGAGTCTACTTAAAGGTATATATGGCTAGACATCCTATGCTCCTTCTGATAAGTTGCCTAGTGTTGTTCCCATATTTCTATGCAGTTTAACAACCACAAAAGATTAAAAATGTGACAAGAACAAGAACAAAAACAAAATGTTAAGACTATGCATACAATTATATACGACAGAGTCATGGTGATACCAGAATAAGCTTTGCATTGACAGGGTTATAGTAGAGAGATGGAGAAATGAAAATATTAATGCTAAAAGAGATTGCAGTAGAATTAGTTGATGTAGCCACCAGGCTGACATTGGCATTTAGCAAATTTCTGAAGATATTATGCTTTTAATTGTGGACAGAATTGTGGTTAGGAAGATATTTCATAATATGAGAGGAAATAGATTCTAATTGTTTAGGGCCTAGTTTAGAAAAACAGTGATCTGTAAATCTGAGTTTTGTTTTAGGGGCTTGCAGTTTAGGTGCAGAGTGATGAGGTCTCTGGTTTTAGGGGCTTGCAGTTTAGGTGCAGAGTGGTTAGATTTCTAAGTTTGTAGGCTGAGGATTATTTTATTAATCTACCTGCTTGGGGAGAGAATGGTTGTGTAGCATTTGAATAGCTGTGAATACAATGGAAGGTCAGCTCTTTATTTGACTGAGAGCCATTTTGCTTTGTAACGGTGTTCATGTTTGGTTGATATTAACTTTTGTTGAGATCCAGTATCCTCTTCCATTCATGTCACCAAGAGTTTCAAACAGTTTGCAGTTTTTTAATACCAGTTGAAAATAGAACTATTACCACACATAAAATGATGTTCCATAAAAATGTAATAATAGCTATGAATGAAAAAAAAAATTCTGTTGTAATTTAAATAGATTTAACTTCAGCAGTAGACAGAGTCATACATAAAACACTGATCAATTAATTAAAACAACTAGGTATTGATGTATTCTTGATAAGATGGATGACTGCATAGTTTACAAATAGGACATAGCAAGTATCATACAGCAATTGGACAGGCAAAATCCTTGGTTACAGTCAGAGTGTCCCACGGGGCTCTGTCCTAGGCTCTTACTTGCTTAGATTGTATTTCAGACCTAAATTTTTTTCATCCAAGGTGTTCTACAGTGTATATGCAGATGACCTGAAATTGAGTAAACTGATTACATGTATTACAGATAGGGCATATCTGCAAAAGAACTTGATTAAATTGACCATTTTGGTACAGAATAATATGATGATAAATACATCAAAAATTAAGCATATGAGATTTGGGAGACATAGATTGAAAGGTAAAATATTTAATACAGCAGACAATGATTGAAACTGTAGATTCATTTAAGGTCCTGAGTATATGGGTAGATTGAGTTTTTCTAATCATATCAACCAATAGTTTAATAATAGTTATAGATCTATAGGTTGTATAAAAAAAGATTTATACGCAAACTTGAGTATAGAATAACAATATGGAAACCCTATAAGAAAACAAGCATGAGTAAACTGGAAAGAGTTCAGTGGAAATAGACCAGGGGCATCCATGGATGTAAAAATTTAAGTTATTATGACAGACTAAAATATCTGAACTTGTACAGTGTATGTTATAGCTATTTAAGAGGAGATCCTATTCGGGTATATAGGGCATTTAGAGACAGCTATCTCTGAGAGGGTTTGGGGTTATCTAAAAGTAGTAGAGACTCATCAGACAATCTATTAGAAGATTCTATAGGAATGAGAAGTGTGCTAATTGGTTTTCTGAGGAGCAGCTGATGCATGGAGCAAACTACCAAATTACATTAAAGCAAGCACTAATTTAGATATTTTTAAGAACAGCCTGGATACTTATTATGGGAACAAATGTTTTGGTATATTGGCATGGAGAAAAAGTGTTTTGGTACTGATTTTTAAGAATAAGGGTGATGTGCAGAGCTGTAGTAACTACAGAGGTATTAAATTAATCAGTCACAGCATGAAGTCATGAGAAAGAGTAGTGGAAGCTAGGTTAAGAAGGGACGTGATGATTAGCGATCAGCAGTATGGTTTCATGCCGGGAAAGAGCACTACAGATGTGATGTTTGCTCTGAGAGTGTTGATGGGGAAGTACAGAGGAGGTCAGAAGGAGTTGCATTGTATTTTTGTTGACTTAGAGAAAGCATATGACAGGGTGCCTAGGGAGGAGTTGTGGTATTGTATGAGGAAGTCGGGAGTGTCAGAGAAGAATGTAAGAGTGGTACAGGATATGTATGAGGGTAGTGTGACAGTGGTAAGGTCTGCGGTGGGAGTGACGGATGCGTTTAAGGTGGAGGTGGGATTACATCAAGGATCAGCTCTGAGCCCTTTCTTATTTGCAATGGTGATGGATGGGTTGACAGATGAGATCAGACAGGAGTCCCTGTGGACTATAATATTTGCATATGACATTGTGATCTGTAGTGAGAGTAGGGAACAGGTGGAGGAGACCCCAGAGAGGTGGATAATATGCTCTAGAGAGAAGAGGAATGAAGGTCAGCAGGACTAAGACAGAATATATGTGTGAATGAGAGGGAGGATAGAGGAATGGTGAGGATGCAGGAAGTAGAGTTGACGAAGGTGGATGAGTTTAAATACTTGGGATCAACAGTTCAGAGTAATGGTGAGTGTAAAAGAGAGGTGAAGAAGAGAGTACAGGCAGGGTGGATTGGGTGGAGAAGAGTGTCAGGAGTGATTTGTGACAGACATGTACCAGTAAGAGTGAAAGGGAAGGTCTACAAGAGGGTAGTGAGACCAGCTATGTTATATGGGTTGGAAATGGTGGCATTGACAAAAAGGCAGGTATCAGAGCTGGAGGTGGCAAAGTTAAAGATGTTAAGATTTGCATTGGGTGTGATGAGGATGGACAGAATTAGGAATCAGTATCAGCTCAGGTTGGATGGTTTGGAGACAAAGCCAGAGAGGTGATATTGCGTTGGTTTGGACATGTGCTGAGAAGGGATGCTGGATATATTGGGAGAAGGATTCTAAGGATGGAGCTGCCAGATAAGAAGAAAACAGGAAGGCCTAAGATTTTTTATTTATTTATTTTTTATTATTTTATTTTATTTTACATTTGTTAACTGGGATAATCCAACTAGACCAGGCCCATTTTCAGTGGAGGCCCAGGGAGGAAAGCTCCACAATTACATACAACAAGTAATCAAGACAAAGATATAGTAGTTATCCAGGGCAGTGACATACACATTAGATAAATGTAATTCAAACTGTCAATGAAGAGAATTTTCATCATTAGATACATTACAATGTGCAACAAATAGAGAGGTGTGCCATTAAATATGCTGTGCTAACCGATCTTAAATTGGTACAAATCTATAGGTCTAAGACATAATATTAAACATTAAGTTAAAGTTAGGTAGAAAATGAGAGATAGACAGTGTGGAATAGGTAGAAAATAGATTGCTATGTAATACATGGGCAGAGCCAGGTTTTTCTGAGATGTGATTTGAGCAGTTTTTTGAATTGTGTGTTTGTTATTGTAGAGGTTATGGGGGTGGTATTCCAGGTTTTGTCTATCATATGGGAGTATAGAGCTTTTCCTGCAGTACTGTTGGAAGTAGTTTTACCAAGGAGAGGTTTATTAGAAGAGTGAAAGGGACGACTAATAGAGTAGTGGGAGAGCAGTTGTTTTACTGCTGAAGTTTTGTCTGGGTAGTTCAGGATGTTAAAGGTGCAAGTAAGCTGTTGGAAGGTTAGTAACTGAGGAAATTCAAGCCATTGAATTTCTCTTAGTACCTGGCAGTGATGGGCTCTAAAGGAAGACTTGTTAGCAAATTTGGCAATTTTGTTATAACATGACTCAGTTTTGTCAAAACCTGTTTTTCTAATATGGGTTAGGATTGGTGCTGCATATATAAGTGTGGACAAAAGGTGTGTTTGGGATAGGGTGATTCTTGCTTTATCTGTGAGAAAATTCTTGTGTCTATAGAGAGTACCCATTTGTTGTGGACTTTCTGGATAGTGTGTTCTATATGAGTATCATAGAATAGATTTTTGTCTATTTCTACCCCTAGGAGTTTTGTATGGGTTGAAGGAGGGATGACAGTACCATTTCTGGATGTGATAGAAAAAGTTAGGGGAGTATATTTAGATTTATTATGAGCAAACAAGAGTAATTTAGTTTTATTGGGGTTGAGAATTAGTTGGATGTCAGTGATCCAACCTTCAACAGCAGAGAAGGATTCTCGGGCCAGTTGCTGTAGGGTGGTAAGAGATGGGGAAGCGCAGATGAGTGTTGAATCATCTGCATGTTGTATTAGTGTGGCTTGTTTGGAGGAGGTATGTAGGTTATTTGTAAAAATAGAGAAAGTAGTGGGCCCAGTACTGAGCCTTGAGGTACACCTATAGAGGTGGGGAGAAGAGGAGATAGTTCAGCCATTGAACAGCTTGCTGTCTGTCAGATAGATAGCGTGTGAACCAGGAGATAGTAGGGGAGGCAAAGGATAGGGAGGAAATAGTGTCTAAGAGTTTGGGGTGTGAGACCATGTTGGATGCTTTGGAGAGGTCCACAAAGATAGAGTTATTTCTTGGAGGGATATAGCTACAAAGAATGTTGATTTTCTTTTCATTGTTTAAAGATAGGACAGAACTTATGGTGTCAGCATTCAGAAATATGGGCATAGGGGTATGCAATGGCTGGAAGTTAAGTGTGTTTTTGAATAGAATAGCAACCCCACCTCCCTTCTTACCAATTTTGTCTAACGTTAAGATATTGAATCCTGGTGGGAGGAATTCATTGCTTGGGATCATTGGTTTTAGCCAGGTCTCAGTAATAGTAAGTATATCATGGGAGTAGTGGGTTATTAATCCATGTAGAACAGGGAGTTTGTTAGAAATACTTCTGGTGTTAATATTGATGATCAGTAGGTCAGATTTAACTTTTTTTGGAAGAGTAGCGAAATAAGGTCCTGGGTTTGGGTGTATGTCACCCACTATAAGGAGTATTGTGCTGAGAATTAGAATGTATTTAATAGTGTATTCTAAGTTTGTTTAAGATATATATGGTGTTTTTCTATTGTAAGGAGTTGGTAGGTGGGTCTTGTTAGGGTATAGAATAATGCTATCATTAAATAATGTAGGACAGATTGTATAGTTTATTTGGATATTAGTATGTGTTATAGTATGTGTTGTATGGTAGGAGGTACTGTCTAGGGGAATGGGTGCATGTATGGCTGTAATGTGGGCTAAGGAAGTGAGGGCTAGTAGAAGCAGTGATAGAAAGATTTGCATGCTAGGGTATAATAGGATAAAGATGGTGTACAGGCCTAGTTACAGGGGTGGGGGGGGTGAGGTTTGAATCACAAGAGGTAACTATGGGCTAGGGATTTACTAAGGAGGTGTGATAATTATATAGAGTTGACTGACTGGCACAGCGAAGTAGTCAGGTAACAATGAGTATGAATAAATATAGATGTAGTTGGAGTTGGTGGGAATTGGTGGTAGGGTAGGGGAACGGAGTGAGCCGAGCGAGAGCGAGGCAAATGGAGCAGGGCCCGACCACGCTACTAGACCACACTACTACAGAGTCAATCTGTATGTGCTATTCGTGGAAGAACAGGCATGCAGTTTGCTAGGGTAAGAATTATAAGTTTTCTGTGACCAAATTGTTTTCCTTACTCTATTCTGGCTATTAATACTTATGGAGACCTATGTGTTTCTTGCTAGTGCTACGGATTCCCGGGGGTGGCTCTAGCAATTTTGTGTCCTTGACTAGGTAGGCAAATATAAAAGGGAATATTAACCTTGTATCCCTGAAGGAAAACAAAAAACACTTGTACTTCGAATTACAATTTAGGAGTGCTGCTAGGATTAAGTAATTGTAATGCAGCAGTCTCCTAGCATTGCGAGCCTATCAATGGGGTGGGCTGGGGTTGGCTGAAAGAGACCGGGAGTAGTACCTAGGAAGGAGAGGGAAAGTATAGTTAATTTTAAGTTTGGTAAAGACCTCCTAAGGTTGAATGCTTTCCATGTACTGACACAGTACTATTTCAGTGAACAAAACAGATCCCAAGTTGGAAATAATCAACAAACACCCTTCATGAGTGGAACACACTTCAGTTAGGATAATGCATTGACTGTTCCTTCTGTAAATACAGGCAGTTTAGGAGGAATACAAAACCTAATATTGCTATTCCTCTGATTATCAACATTTACTTTAACAAATTTCAGCTCATATTGCTTTAACTAACATAGAAGTGATACACTAGCACTATAATTATACTGTAAGACCTTGTATGACAGACAGCAGTATGCAGTACACGTAGTTCAACTTATAACACATTAATTAATATAGACAGTAACAGACAAGCATTCAATGTACTTCAGTGCACGTATTCAGATGGATGTGATGAGAGAGGACATGCAGGTGGTGGGTGTGACAGAGCAAGATGCAGAGGACAGGAACAAATGGAAACAGATGATCCACTGTGGCGACCCCTAACAGGAGTAGCTGAAAGACAAAGAAGAAGAAAAAGACGCTGTATGTATATAGGCGTAAGCGTCTAAGAAAGGCCCTTCAATTTTCTTTATAAGGAATCTTTGTGCATTGTTTAGTTGCTTGAAATTGCAAGCAGTGTGTGAAAGATAAAAGTCAAAAATAAATATTTTGGCTTTGGATAAATAGTAAAGTGTCATTTTAATTCTCTGCATCCTTTCTATATTTGGAAGTTCAAATGACTTGCCTAGTTTTGTTTGCTAGTAAAGTTTGATTGCTGATACTGATCCAGAAATGACATGTGACAGGATTCCTGACAATAATTTAATAGCCTAATGAAGACTGCCTCATTTTTCTTGGTTACAGATGTTTAATGTTCCCCAGGCCTCCATTGAAAATGGGTTCTCTTTTGGCCCAGTAGACTTTCCCCATAAACAAATGCCAATACATAAATAAATAAATAAATAAATAAATAAATAATACATAAAATGTGCTTATTGTTTTCTGAGATGTTAATACCCAACAGTGTTTTCTGCTTTCTGAGATCAGGATACAAAACCTTTAAAACTGTTATATCAGTAATCAATATGCAAAGTTACATAAAAAATGCTTTCTGTTTTTAATTCCTAAAAATTTTCACTCTAGGGATCCACTGAAAATTCCTATTTAAACATTCTTGTATATGTGTATATTCACAAAGACATTTCTAAGTACATTAACAGAGCACAGTTTCCTTTCTCACAATTACTTAATTCATGAGTGTCTGACAATTCGCTTCTATTTCACATCAATGCATCATCAAAGATTACTAAACTTTATAATATGATGATTATGTGAATGTATACCTTCTGTGACCTTTAAAATGATAACTCCAACATGCAGAAAAGTAGCACACAGTATGTAGTTATGTTGTTTTATCATATATTTCTCTTTTTAGGCCTACAGGTAGAGGTGTAAAGGGCTTGTTCCTGTGGATAAAATCAGTGTTCTGGAAGACTCAGTCCTCTCAAAAGTAAGAATGTTTTTATTTATGAATTTTGTATAAACTTTGGAGTTCTCCCCTTTTTTGGAACCTAGTGTGATTTAGTTTTTATCCCTTGTATGTTTACCCTTCTCTTCAAGCTACATACTATTTTGGTTCTTTGGGAATATACATTTAAACTGAGTTCTCTCTAATAATCAGGGACAGAAAGCAGAGATTGCATCAATATGCTCCCTGATCAAGGGCTCAGAAATTGCTCTATCATTTAGATGATTTTGAAGGCAAACGATCTAGTTAAAGTCCAGCCCCACAACACCAAAGAAATTCATGCTTCAGCTAGGAATTGAACTTGAATCCTGCAGGTCATCTAGCTGCTCTACCATTAAGTTTCAGAAGCAGCTGAGAACTGATCAGCATTTTTGAAGTGTGAAGAAAGAGTCAGGCAACCAGCCCACTTACCAGGTAAAACAGATACTTAAAAGAAAAATACACTTAAAAACATAAATATAAATGGATAGGTGGTGCTGCACTTCCTCTGTTTTCATTTGTTTATTTGTATAGTCCAATCTAAGATATTATGGTGCTTTAGAACAGAAGATTAAAGCTAAAATCTGAGACCTCTTTTAGTAGGAAATGGAAACCCCTCATAGGGCACAACCAAGCCTGGGGGAGGGGGAAAAACAAATACGGTGCTACAAAAATAATGGCCCACAACTCTACAATCTTACAAGTGCAGGTACTGGCCACCAAGGACAGCTTCTACAGAATACTGTTACCCCTAGCATATGCAACCTTGGAAGGATCCCCATCCATGTGAAGCAGAGTTCCTACCTAATTCAATTCAAGTGCAACCTGGGCAATTTGATGGGAAACTGGAAATTCATCCCAGGTTTGGCACCCATGTCTCTGATACAAACAGGTAACCTGTAAATGGTTCATCTCCCAGGCCCATGTTTACACTTATCAAGGGTATCAGAATTTGTCAGAGATTTGGGATGCATGGCTAGACTTAAAAAGGTCCTTGTGGTTGTTAGCCTAGTAAACACCTGTGTACCTGTCCAAGCCTGCTTAGTCCCTCTGGTTACTTTTTGTGGTTCTTTCCTTACTACCCATGTGAGAGTCTGAACAACCCTCAGCATTGCTTCATATATCCGAGGAACATCTGCTGTGATATCTACAGGTGAATGTCCTACAAAAATGGGCATAGCTGTTGTAGTACTTTGTCTGACTCGATTCACACTCACAAATATTATCTTTAGAGGAATTTTGCAATGGATTCCTCTAAAAAGATTCCCTTATATCTTTTGAAAGTTTTCACTAAAACTCCTCAGTACCCACGGTCCTTGCTAAATATTTAGAAGCAGTTTCAACATGCAGAATGTTTTATGTGACTTATCAGCATTTTGAGACATCTTGATTTGATCGAGAAAAGGACATTCTGTACATGAAGTTGTTGCATTTTACAGTCTGTTAAACATCTTGTAGTCTGCCAGATAAGTGCTTTTAATTAATTTTATGATAGCTTACGATTATTAGAATGATGTTTTCAAATAATTGATTACAGTAACTATGAAGGTGACACTCATCACACACCTCTATTATTATCGCCTCCTTCTGGAAAAGCGAAGCATCCAGCCCATGAGATGAAGTGCATTCAGGTATGATGTAAAAATCTTTTTTCAATAAAGAAAACATTGTTTATTGTTTGAATGGGTGGTGAAGATAACTCACTGCATGAGAATCTTGAACTGGAAGATGCAATATATTTTTCATTAAGAGACTTGTGTCTTACATTCAGCACTGCGTTCTTTGTGTGTTCAAAAGCCGTGGCTTTACAGCTTAATGACTTTAGTACCATTGATGCAAACTTTGGTGTGTGGATTCTTGTAGAACTGGAGATATAGGACACAAAAATGTAATGACTCAGACAGAGGAGTTTGAAGATAACCAATATCAGAAAAATGGCTAAATATAAGATACCCCATGAATGATGCACCTACAGGATTCCATCCAAACCTAGATTAATTTTGTCTGTGTTCCAAACAGTCAAATCCAATTTTTATACCACTAGAACATTCTTTGAGGGCTTCAGTACTCTCTTCCCTCCCCAAAAATGTGCAGGAGTCATTACCATTTCTTAGGAAATCCTGCTACATATGAAAGGTCACATTTTCACTAAGATGATAACATCCTTTATTAAACCTTGTTCTTAAAAATGGTGATAGTTGGATAAAGTTGGAGTTTTGTGCAGAAGTCTCAGAGCTATTGCACTGTGTTTGAAAGATAAGATACAAGTGTGAACAGTTTAATATTGTTGCTGCATATTTACATATTTCACCCACCTAGACATGTAAGTTAGTAAGGTGATTTTATGTCACCTTACTACCTACCACGGTACTCTCACACTTTATTTACACTCACACACTACTAGCCACCCCACGTCTACTCAGGCTAAATCCTCCTTCTTATCTATTTCCTCAAATTTATTTAATGTCCAACCTATTCACCTTTTCAAATACAAAACATACAAACATTCAGTTCACTTTGACATAACCTGGAATAAATACAAATACTTTATAAAAAACACCAATCCTAATCCTCACTTCTCTAAAATCATTCTTTCTGATGACATCAGTACCAACCCTGTCCCCTCAGACTCATCCATTCCACTATCCTCTGCCCCTAAGTCCAGTACAACACCTACAAAACATTTCCTTACATCAATTAACATTTGTAGTATTCTAAACAAAGTCACAGACCCACAAACATGGTTTCTTCAATACTCACCAGGCATTACTGTCATTACTGAAACATTTCTAAAACCCCCATATAAAAGGTTCTGAATTTCTATCCCTTGGCTACAATATAATTTAATGTGACAGACTACACAAAAAGGGGGATGCATTGCATTTGTCTAAAATAACTGTGTATGTTTCTCACCCCCTCAAAACTAACATATCGACCTTTCAAAATGCAGAACTTCTTATCTCTCTTCATAATGTTAATAAACATAAGAAGCTTTGTATAGTTGCTCTCTACATACCACCAGGTAATAATATTACTTTCTTAGAAGAAGCTTTTTGCTAGATAACTAAAAGTATTACTACTGAAACTATCTTAGGTGACACTGACTGGTTATCTGTGATATCCAACACCCTAACTACTAGTCTTAACTTGTATGGGTTCAAACGGCTGATCACTTCACCTGTTCAACTCAATAAAACAAATCATAAAAATTCTATCATTGACTGGATATTTGTCTCTGACCCCCAGCAAGTATGTAGTCTCAGGGGTTTTACCTGACTCCCTTAATGATCATTACTCTATGTTCACCAGGAGAGAAAGTACCCACCCGCTAAAAAAACATAAATACAGAACTACCCACATTTTTTTATAACTTTCATCCTGATGCACTCAATAATCTACTAAAAACTATCAACTGGTCTCCACTCATAACCCTACTGCTAGACAAATTCAACAATATACCCTTGCCCCCACCAGAAATAAAAGAGTAAAAAATACTCAAACCCTCTGGCTGTCTCATTCTACAAGAATTTTCATGCAAAACCTGGCAAAGCATGGAAATAACAGCAAAAAGATAAAACCTCTCAAACTTTACATTTATGCAAGGACCTGCTCAACCTCACTAACAAGCATATTTACCTAGACAAAAAATATTACTCTGACCCACAAGATAATTGTAAAAAAATTCCAAAGAAATTTTGGAGATCAATTAAGAAGCTCTTTCAACGTGACTCAGCTTCTTCACCAAACCCCTATCCAGATTTATCCCATTCAGAAACAGATACCAAATGTAACACTTTCTTCATTGATCTCATAGCCTCTCTTAGCTTCAGCTCTCCCTGACTATTTAATCTACCTCAAAACTCTATTAGTCCTGACATCTCTACCTTCAGTCTCCAACCTGACTACACATCATTTGCTAAACAGTTACTAAAGAAACTTAAACCCTGTTCTCCTTCTGCTGATGGTCTCCCAACTGAATACATTTTTTTCTTGATGTTGTTACTTCTGGCCAGGTATTTCTATTTATTTATTTATTTAAACAAGAAATATATTTACTGAATTATCACTTATGACATAGGCAATCATAAAATTATAACAATGAAAACAAACCATATTGACATTTTTACAGTTGCAAACATAATACATCACATATAATCTTCTATCCAGTCACGGGCAATCCGACATTACAAAGCTCATTCAACTCCTGCCTTCCTTCAAAGCTCATTCCTCCTGTAAAACATTACCCTGCATGCACTTTTCTTACAATTCCCGTTTCTCTCTGTAACTTCTTCTTACCATTTTCTGAAGATCTCACTTCCAGTTCATTTATCTGTGTTACTGTATTTACTAAGCTCGCTACAGACTTTATAGCATACCCCGTCTCAATTCTCATTAAAAGATCTACTCGAGACTCCGATATCCCTGCTCTGTGGAAATAAATCATTATTCCCTTCCATAAAGGAGGTCATTTCTCTGAAATCTCTAATTTTAGGCCAAAAGCCATCTTGTCCCCCTTTCTAAGATCCTGTAAAATTGTATTCATAAGCAACTCCTTCGGTAGCTCTTACAACATGATCCCCTAACCCCAACCCAACATGGCTTCCGACTAGGCCATTGCACCATTACAGCTCTCCTCAGCTTTTCTGACACCATTAATAAGGATAGAGACCAAGGAAAGTTTATCTCTTCTGTTTTTCTGGATCTCAAATGTCCTCTCTTGGCCTTTCCAAGTCAACTCTTCTATAGTTCTCTAACTACCTATCTGAAATATATCAGTCTGTCAAATTGCTCACTTCTTTCTCTCCTTTTCTGCTATTTAAAACAGGTGTTCCTCAAGGCTCTGTTCTTGGGCCACTGCACTTTAATATTTTTATCAATAACTTATATACCTCCTCAGAAAGCTTACCTTTTTCATTGTTTAGATGACTCACCTCTCATCTGCTCATCTCACAGCTCACTACAACTACAATTCATGACACAAAATGTGGCTACATCAAAACCAACTTTTACTTAATCCCAAAAAGACTATACTACTACTGTTTTTCCAAATTCTCATGCCAATGCTAAAATTAACTTCCACATTACCTCTTTAAACAATACAGCTATTGAAGTAGTTACCCATACCAAATTGCTTGGAGTCACCATTGATGAAAACTTAAAATCTGATCTTCACATACAAAATTGTATAAAACAACTCATCAAAAGCTAAGTCTAATGTATAGAGCAAAACATTCCGTACTCATTCTAATATAATCACTCTAGCTGACAGTTATCTTTTATCCTCTCTTCTCTATGGCTCACATGTTTTGACTAATATCCAGATCTCTCTTAAATCACATATGGATCAATGCTATAATAAGACAGCTAGATTTGCAGCTAACCTGCCACATAAAGCTCATAATTTCTCTGCATTACGTGCACTCCGATGATTAGAACTCCCACATCAACTAGCCCTTCTGTAGCTTCTTATAATCCATAAAATACTATACAGTCCCTCTACCTGCCCCTCAAAAATACATCACTATCTCCCAAATTGCCCTCTGTACTCTCAAGATGAAATCCTGCTTGAAATCTATAAACCACAAAAAAAAGTGTGGGACAAAGTCTGTACTCACACTGCATATCCAAACTGTGGACCTCTATTCCAAATTCAATCAGAACTATATATAGACTCCATGTATTTAAGTTCTTTCTCAAAAAATTTCTCACTAACTCATGTCGATGCCCCTGCACCTCACCATTATGATCTATATTAACAAATACTTTATATTTTTACTAACCTAGTCTGTAAACGTAGTATCTGTAGCTTTCAACACCTGCCCTTTCCTCACTGTTATGGTGGACTTGCATCTTTTTCTTTTTTTTATTTCCTAGCATAGCAGTTTATATTTCTAATACTATTGTATATACTGATTGTGATATTTAATCATCATTTTTTACTTATTTTTATTTTTAAATCACTGACGTCTTCCCATGCTTTATTGTATCCTACGTACTCCACTCTCAAACTATGTGTATGTATGCTTTTTTAATTACATTTGGACTACTGTTTTATTTGATGTTATTCAACTTTCTGGTGCTTTCCTCCCTGAGCCTCCCCTGAAAATGGGTATTTATTACCCAGTCAGACTTTCCCAGGAAACAGATATCAATAAATAAATGCATTTAAAATACGATAAATAACATTGTTCTGTGGTGGTTTTACGGTTTGTGGATGAGTCGCTTCCCCCATACAGAGCAGTATAATATAACTGTTTTACCCTCTGTAGTCCGAAAGGTAATTGCAATCCCATTGTGAACCTCCATGAATCTTCATACTCCTTAAGTTTCCTGGGACATAAGGAAATCTGAGCAACAACTATGGGAAGAACCTCGAAAATTTGTTTTGTTTATATGTTTATTTATGTTTGTTTACCAGAGCAGGACACTGATCACAACCAGGGCCAATGTTAGCATTTTGGGGAGCCCCAGTAAATGTCAAATTAGGGTATCAATAGGCACTTCCAGTCTAAGGATCACCCTGTCACTGCCACCCCTCCTAAGCAACCTTTTAACTCATGCTGCAAACATTTAGTAGTAGTACGCACAGACTGACCTGTAGCTGCAAAGCTCTTACATTACAACTCGCCTGTGTACCATATTATTTCGGCCCATCTCAGAGGGACATTTACAGTTACTGGCATTTAGTTGCATCAATGATACATTACAACAAGTCTATGTAGAGGTCTGGACTTTGGTGAAATGGTGCCTTAGGCCTGCTGTTTCAGCCCCCATACGCACACACATTCCGTTTTCTTCCTTTTCTCAAATTTGCCTTCCTATTGAGCTTTTTCAGGAAACCATAACTTTATGCCCTGAAGTGCATTTTAATTTTTTTTTCTTTTTAAACAACCTTTTCATCTAATGATGGCTTAAACAGAAATTATGATTAAGGAAAGAAATTCAGTGTTGCTGTTCATCTTTCCTTGCACCCTTTCAACACACCTTCCCTGGCCAAGACAACACAGTAATAAACATTTAGGAAATAACTTAAATAAGCCATGGCCCAAGAAGCCATAGGGTTTATAGATACTCTGGGATGCACTTTAGAGCATTTTCCCAACCTTTTAATCCTATAGGTTCATACATTCATAGGTTTGTACTAGGCTATCTGCCCTAGGGCATTTATAAGCCTAGCCAGAGTGTGTGTGGCTTTCACCACCCCTTAGGATGAGAATACTATACCCATTAGTTTGCTGTGCCTCTGTCCAGCAGTGACACAGAGATGACACCCGGGGTAAACCTACGATCTCCCATCCACTCGTCAAGATTTCTCTTGAAGAGAGTCAGTGAGGGGCTCTGTCTAACATGGACTGGGATTCTGTTCCAGAGTGTAGGGAGCCTCTGGGTTATGAATCTGTCCCTCCAGCACGTCCTATTTATTTCTCTGTTGAGGTTCAAATCTCTTGCTCTCGTGGCTCTGATGGATTTGGATTTTCTGAGGCGGAGCATGTCCATTAATTCCGGATTGGACATGGCCTTGTATGTCAGTCATAGATCACCTCTGAGTAGGTGGTATGCGACTGAATAGAGCTGGAGTTTCTTCAGCCGGGCAGCATATGACATATGTTCGAGACCCTTTATCCTCTTGGTGAGGAACTTTTGGGGTCTTTCCAACTGCTGCAGGTGACGGGTAAGATACATCCCAAATGGGGCATTGTACTCAATCATGGGCCTGATAAGAGAAGAGTACAGGGGAAAAATGACCTCTCTTGATCTAGATGTGAAACCCTTCATGATAAGGTGGGCAATATAGAAGGTCTTCCTAACCACTTTGGCAATGTGAGTGTCAAAAGAGAGGTTACTGTCTACTTGGGTCCCTAGGTCCCTGATTACCTCTTCCATGCTTAATGGATTACCACCTATGTGGTAATTTGTGGGTACCTTGTTTTTCCCAAAGGGTATGACTACACATTTTTTGGCGTTCAGTTTAAGGCCATGGCTCTGGCACTAATTATCCGTTTCTATGAGGCCTCTCTGAAGGATGCTTGTGGTGGCCTAAACAAAAATCATGAGTAAATAAAGAAATTTGTTTTTTTTTTTTCAGGGAAGACATAAGTTGTGCCCAAGGTTTAATGTTCAAAGCTGACAAAATAATAGCTAACTAACAAGGCAGTTGTGAGGATATACAAGTCGTATCTGAGAAAACTGTCTGACCTCCTAACCTCCCAAAAAAAGACAATCACTGCCTATACATCCCTCTGGTGTTAGACTGGAACAAAAGCAGAGGTTCAAATTTCCACAGTCATATATTTCAAGTGACTGCATGCCTTGTCACTCATCACCCCTAATACGCCAAAGGCAGTCATCTGTATATGTGCCTGATGTGCGATTGTGAGGAAAGTAAAATAATAATGATTACAGTAATGTATTTTGTAGCTACTAGACAGTACACTGCACCTTTACAAGCTGTAGTAACCCTCTTTGCACATTTCTGTGGTCAGTGAGAAAAGGAACAGAAACAATAACCACACTGGCCTCAGCCCAAACACAAGCTATAATGACTTCCTGTGCACACCTCTAAGGTTTGACTGTGATGAAAATTAAAGGAGTAATAACATTCACAATCCCCAGCTCCCCATAATCTACAGCAACTTTCTGTACACAGACATCTGAGTAGGACTGGTTTTAGAATAGCTGTGGTTGAGAGTAAAGGCCATTGTCAGCTTTATCCTAAGAGGGTCATATCACAGTCCTATTCAGATTAAAGAGTGTAATCAGGAAATTAATACATTTTTTCTCCTCTTTTTTCCCCAACCTGCAACAGCTTTTGTGGGGTCTCCACACAGTCAAGGACGATTAAGAGAGCCCCCAGTATCCATTTGTACAGTCTGGAGAGAGAGAGACACCAGAATCTTAGAAGATGTAAATGTCTGAATATGCTGTGATATATTTTGTGCCTTACTTCTGAAATATAATTACTTGTTAGCTGCATTTGTACTGATACTCAGAAGAAGAAGAATGTATGTGTCCTTGCATTATTGGGTGTGTGCACAGATAAAAATCAGTCATATTTTTTACACACACACACACACACACACACACACACACACACACACACACACACACACACACACACACACACACACACACACACACACACGTGCTCACATGCATAAGCTATAGCAATACTAGTTTTACACTTATTTCAGAGATACATTATGCAGCATTAGTAGTGTCACACCAGATCAGTGACTGTTTAGCAGTCGTTAAACAGCAAGCAGCAGGGGTAAGTCACTGTTATTTACCTCATTGAGAAGTAGTATATACCTGTCACTGTCTCTGATTTCACAATCCTTCCCTTATTTTGCTCATAATTTTGCTCTGCCCTTCGTAAACAGTTTGATTTCCTGGTAAATCACTCAGGATTACAGACAGTCAAGAAATCCAGACATCAGAGTTTTAAACTTCTTATTGCCCAAAAAGTGCATGTTGATGCAAAAGGTGTTATTCTATTAACTTTTTTAAGTGAATTAGGGTAATATTTAAATTGTGTTCCTGATTCTGAGCATTTATTCTGCTATTATTTTCAGCTAATTAAAGAAGTTGAGAGTTATAGTATCTGCTTCTGCCAATATTTATAAAATTCCCTGAAAGAGAAAACCATTCCTGAAGATCTGAAGCATCAACTCATCTTAAAATGCAAGGTGTGCACGAGATTGGTCACTCTGGGCTGCTGACCTCTCTAGTACTTAGCTTGGTCACTCTGGGCTGCTGACCTCTCTAGTACTTACCTTGGTCACTCTGGGCTGCTGACCTCTCTAGTACTTACCTTGGTCAGTCTGGGCTGCTGACCTCTCTAGTACTTACCTTGGTCACTCTGGGCTGCTGACCTCTCTAGTACTTATCTTGGTCACTCTGGGCTGCTGACCTCTCTAGTACTTACATTGGTCACTCTGCGCTGCTGACCTCTCTAGTACTTAGCTTGGTCACTCTGGGCTGCTGACCTCTCTAGTACTTATCTTGGTCACTCTGGGCTACTGACCTCTCTAGTACTTATCTTGGTTACTCTGGGCTGCTGACCTCTCTAGTACTTACCTTGGTCAGTCTGGGCTGCTGACCTCTCTAGTACTTACCTTGGTCAGTCTGGGCTGCTGACCTCTCTAGTACTTAACTTGGTCACTCTGGGCTGCTGACCTCTCTAGTACTTAGCTTGGTCACTCTGGGCTGCTGACCTCTCTAGTACTTATCTTGGTCACTCTGGGCTGCTGACCTCTCTAGTACTTATCTTGGTCACTCTGGGCTGCTGACCTCCAGTATACAAGATTCCTGTTCTAGCTTTTGTTGGTTTTAATGACATGTTACAAAATATCAATATAAAATAACTTGCTGTGGTTGGGGTCTCCCCAGGAACAGGGGGGCCTTCAGTGACAGCAGGGTTTGCTGGTGCCTAAAGCCGGCTATGATCACAACTTTCCAACTTCAGGCCCAACCCATGAGCTGCAATGCAAGCATATAGGCATAAAGTACAATATGAATAAATTAAACAGTAACATAGCATTGGCATAAAGTACAACATGAATGAATTAAACAGCAACATAGCAGTGAATACAGTGTGAAATGCCACCTCATTTTGTAATGACATTGACTGGTATATTACTAAAGCTGTGGTGACCCCATTGGCTGGCCTGAACAACATGTCTTTCCAATCATTTTGTTCCTTTAGTAAGTATAGATAAGTCCAGTGGTGATGAATACTCATCACCTTTTTGCCTCTCAAGATTATCACTAATGTCACATATAAACTTCCCCTCTCCTTTCATCAGTCATGAAATCAAATAAATGAGTGGTGACATAATAAATGAGCGGTGATGGGATAACTCTACAGCATCTGCCCAATGAGTCCACATCCCAACTGCTGCCTGAAATATAGCTGGCATTTCATTTGGTGCCTGCATTTTGGAAGGTGTTTTATATATATATATATATATATATATATATATATATATATCTGTCTTTTTGTATTAGTGGTATTTATTAATATTATTCAGTTCGTCAATCTAATGTTAACTTTCCTAGCAGTACAGTCTAGACACAGGCATTCAAACAGGCCTGGATCAGACATATTACACACCAGACAGACATTACCTCTGAGGCATTTTGTAGAAAACATAATCTAATAACATTTTCTGAACCTTTTATGAATAGTTTGCTTTCCAGTCCTATGTTTTTTTGTAGTACACTCCTATATAATTTCTTGCTACTTTAGTATTCCAACTCAGACTGCACAACACCAGAGAAAGGTCATATTCCCCAACCATAATATTATAGCGATCTTGCACAACTGTCAATCAGCTGCTTTGTCAAACAAATAACTGTTGACTATGATGACTCATCTCATATATATATATATATATATATATATATATATATATATATATATATATATATACATATATAGCTGGCCTATATGAGGGTGGCCGTGGTGGTGCAGCGGCTAGTGTTGTCACCTCACAGCAAAAGGTTTTCCTGTTTGATTCTCGGATGGGATGCTTTCTTTGCAGAGTTTGCATGTCCTTCTTCCAGTCACTTGGGTTTCCTCTGGGTCCTCCAGTTTCCTCCCACATTTCAAAGACATGCAGTAGGTGGATTGGACACTCTAAATTAGCCATAAGTGAGACTGTGTGTTTGAGTGAGTGGTGCGAATGAACTACCACTGCAGGGCTAGCCACCCGGTGGTGTAAACCTTGGCTCGAGATGATTGTGACTGTGGAAGTGACACCCCGACCTCATGGGCAAAATGGGAAAAGGGGTTGAGGATGGATGGCTAGATATATATGTAAGCCTTGAAGTGGATGACATGATGGTAAGGAGGAGACTGGACATCCTGTGTTCCAGGACACAAGGTGGAAGGGCAGCATAGAAAAACCATAGGATCCAGAACCAACTATTCAGGGGAAGGACAGTCCAGAAATGGTGTGTGAATTCTAATGAGAGTGAGCTTTCTGAAGACAGTGAGGGGTGTTAGCAGAATTTTTGACAACTCATGTCACTCAGACTCCAGCCTAACGACAGTTCAGCATTCATAATCTCAGCCTATGTCCCACAGCAGGGCCATGAAGATGAGGAAAAGAATGCATTCGGGCAGCAGTTGGAGGACCGACTAGATAAAGGAAGACAACATGAGTTGTTTTTTTATAATGGGGGAACTCAATGCTCATATCATGATAGACAAAACAGGATATAAGGACTGCCTGGGTACACGTGGGTGGGGCAACAGGAATAAAGAAGGACAAGCCATTCTAGACTTCAGTCAGGCAAATGGCTGGATGGTGGACACCACATGCCTTAGCAAGAGAGACAGTCACAAGATCACATACAACAGTGGCCAGCATGCAACTCAGGTAGACTTTCCCCTTGTAAGGAAAGGGCACTGGGGTAGAATCATTGATTGCAGAGTCACTCCCAGTGAAATAGTTAGGCCACAGCATAAAACACTGGTTGCAACAATCAGTTGCAAGCGGTAGTCAGAGAAGGCTCTTAGGTCAACATACTGAGGACCTGGTAGTTGCCTAGAGAGAAAGCCCAAAGTTTAAATAAATACTCAGGGCTCTAGCAGAAAGAAAAAGAAATATGTGGATTGGAAAAAGAGTGGCAGTGCCTCAAAAGAGCATATGTGAAGAATACAGAACAGAAATGTGGCTGAGTCAGGTATGGGAACAAACTATATAAGGAAAGGTGGTGTTGGAATGCAGAAGTCCAGAAAGTCATCAAAAGAAAGAAGTGCATGAAAAAGTAGGGGTAGAAAAGAAGGACCAGGTTAAGGAGGAACACTAACTGGACAATAAAGACGCTAAGATAGTCAGTAAAGCAAACAACCTGCACTTTACCAGCAGATAGCACTAAGAAACTATATCAGGTTGCGAGGCAAAGACAGAAAGATAAAGAAGATAGTTAGACACCCTTCATAAGGGATGCCAGCAACAACCTGCTCACCAGTTCACATGACATCAATGGCAGAAAGAAGGAGTATTTCCAGTAATGTCTGAATGGAGAAAACTCAACTGCTCCTGAGACAAGCTATGATTAGAGAAGAGGAGGACCCCAACCCAGAAGAAGTAAGAACAGCACTAAGACAAATGAAGTCAGGGAAAGCAGCAGGCTCAGATGAGGTCACAGCAGAGATGATCAAGATAGGTGAGTTAAGGGAGACGTGGCTCCTGGGGGTACTCATAGCAGTATGGATAGAAAGGCGTATTCAAGATGATGGGACAACAAACAGTCTAGTACCAGCCTACAAGAACAAAGGGGACATAACTATGGGCAGTACAGGGGTATCAAACTCCTGTACAGCTTGACTGATGAGTATGCAGAGTAGTAGAAAGTAAGATGGGAGATGAGCACTTCGGATGTTTGCAGTAAGACAGATAGTTGAGAAGAAACTAGAGAGGAGAAAAGAGTCCAATTGGGCATTCCTAGACTTGGAGAAAACATATGATGGGGTCCCAAGAAAGCTGATTTTGGGAGTGCTGTGATAATTTGAAGTCCTGGAAACATTGACAGAATTAGTTCATACTCAACCAAACTCATCACTGGGTACAATGCCCTCTTTGGCATGCACCTAATCAGGCACTTGCAAAAGTTGGAATGCCCTCAAAGGTTCCTCACCAGGAGAATCCAGCATATGAATACCCTGTCCAACACAGATCACCTTAAGGCCCAATCTCTGTGCTCAGTCTCCTACAGGTTACTCAGAGGCTATCTATCCCTGGGATATAAAGCATCCTCAGATCTATTCTGATGGATCTCTTGCACATCTCCAAAACAAACAGCACCAGAAACACTAGATACAAGGAGCTGAACTTTGCCTGAGACAGAAATAAAACATGCTGGAAAGACCAATATGTGTCTCAAAGGATCCCCCACAAGGGGAATAAAGTCCCCATCAACATGAAGCAAATTCATTCTTAACCCTATTCTAACAAAACCTTGATCATTGGATGGGAAATCACAAATTCACTCCAGTCTGGCCTGCATGTGTCTGATGGACATAACTTGACTGTAAGTAGATTAATCTCCAACTAATATACCCCCACATAACCCTTAGCTACATTGTTACTAAAATACTCCCACTATATGAGTGTCCAAGGTACTCATTGACAAAACTGATTTGGGTTGCACGGCCAGGCTTATGAAGACTCTGGAGGTCATTAGCCTAGTATAAACATATGGACCTGTAAACTATGCACATGGATCCAAAGGCACAAGTACAAATGTTAAATAAAATAAATCAATAAATGAATAAATAGTGGTTGGACTCATAGATGGGTTTCCATTGGAAGTGGAGCAGCATCAGGGTTCAGGTCTGCTGTTAAAACTGATGATGGACTGCATTAGCAAACAGGTTTAACTGGACAGATTAACAAAGCTGCTGTATGCAGATGATGTAGCAGTACAAGCAGACTCTGAGCTAGAACGTCAGCAAATACTAGGGGAATTCAATGTAAAATGTAAGTCTCATAAGATGAAACCAAGCACAGACAAGACAATTGTCATGAAAAGGAAATGGGAACATCAGAATAAGTTGAACATTGAAATAGAAGGAGAAATAGGGTAATAGGTTAACATCTCCAAGTATCTCAGAGGGATGTCTGATGAGGAGGAAGGTCTGAAGAAAGAGGTTAAAGATAGAATCAGAGGGACTGCAATCAAATGACACAGAAGTAGTTTGTGAAAGAAGAATGGCAAAGAAGATGAAAAGTACGGTATGCTAAACAGTGGTATAATCAGTACTACCATATGATTAAGGCATGCTAAACAGTGGTATAATCAGTACTACCATATGATTAAGGCATGCTAAACAGTGGTATAATCAGTACTACCATATGATTAAGGCATGCTAAATAGTGGTACAATCAGTACTACTATATGAGTAAGGCATGCTAAACAGTGGTATAATCAGTACTACCATATGATTAAGGCATGCTAAATAGTGGTACAACCAGTACTACTATATGAGTAAGCCATGCTAAATAGTGGTACAATCAGTACTACTATATGAGTAAGGCATGCTAAATAGTGGTACACTCAGTACTACTATATGAGTAAGGCATGCTAAATAGTGGTACAATCAGTACTACTATATGATTAAGGCATGCTAAATAGTGGTACAACCAGTACTACTATATGTGTAAGGCATGCTAAATAGTGGTACAATCAGTACTACTATATGTGTAAGGTATGCTAAATAGTGGTACAACCAGTACTACTATATGTATAAGACATGCTAAATAGTGGTACAATCAGTACTACTATATGAGTAAGGCATGCTAAATAGTGGTATAATCAGTACTACTATATGATTAAGGCATGCTAAATAGTGGTACAACCAGTACTACTATATGAGTAAGCCATGCTAAATAGTGGTACAATCAGTGCTACTATATGTATAAGGCATGCTAAATAGTGGTACACTCAGTACTACTATATGAGTAAGGCATGCTAAATAGTGGTACAATCAGTACTACTATATGATTAAGGCATGCTAAATAGTGGTACAATCAGTACTACTATATGTGTAAGGTATGCTAAATAGTGGTACAATCAGTACTACTATATGTGTAAGGCATGCTAAATAGTGGTACAATCAGTACTACTATATGAGTAAGGCATGCTAAATAGTGGTACAATCAGTACTACTATATGTGTAAGGTATGCTAAATAGTGGTACAATCAGTACTACTATATGTGTAAGGCATGCTAAATAGTGGTACAACCAGTACTACTATATGAGTAAGGCATGCTAAATAGTGGTACAACCAGTACTACTATATGAGTAAGGCATGCTAAATAGTGGTACAATCAGTACTACTATATGTGTAAGGCATGCTAAATAGTGGTACAACCAGTGCTACTATATGAGTAAGGCATGCTAAATAGTGGTACAACCAGTGCTACTATATGAGTAAGGCACGTTAAATAGTGGTACAATCAGTACTACTATATGTGTAAGGCATGCTAAATAGTGGTACAACCAGTGCTACTATATGAGTAAGGCATGCTAAATAGTGGTACAACCAGTACTACTATATGAGTAAGGCATGCTAAATAGTGGTACAATCAGTACTACTATAAGGTACAGAAACCTAGGCAGTGAAGGCAGAGCAGTTGAGGAAGCTGGAAGTGATGGTGATGACATGCCTCAGACTGGTGTAGAATAGATACTGTGGGAAAGTGGCCAGACGTTGCTCCAGGTACAGAGAAGGTCAAAGACAACAGATTATGGTGGTTTAGGCACATGTGCAGGAAAACAGAAGATGATTTGGTTAAGAAGATGGCTTTTCCAGCTCTACTGTTGGGTGGAGGGGTTTGCATGCACTTGGGGGCACACTGGGCAGTGCAGTTTCCCCCTGGTGGAGTCCAGTAATCTACCACTCATGCCACAAGAAGAGAAGCAGGACTGCTTTGAGGGAAGTCCCTTGTGGAAGTGAGGCGATGACCTGCATGGACAAGCCATTATTCATCCCTCCATAATGCCTTGCCAGGTGTGTGAGATTAGGGCTAGGGAGAAAGTAAGAAAAAATCCTCAAATCACCCATGATACCCGAGTGATGGTCCCTCCAGTTTGACCCTCCCCCACGTGATGGGGGAACAAATAAGGCAGATGACCAAGAAGGCAGCTGATGGTCAAGAGGTAATGGGGCAGACTGCCACAAAAAAAAGACTGATATATATATATATATATATATATATATATATATATAGAGAGAGAGAGAGAGAGAGAGAGAGAGAGGGAGGTAGTAATGTCTCTTAACATAGTGAACCCAGGTGCTTAGACTAGTTTGCATTAAGTGCTATATCCTTGTAGCAGGTTGTAGCACCATATGGCTTCCTAAATGATAAAACAAGCTTTCTTTCAAAAACAGGAATCAGAAATTAAATGTCGACATGAAATCCCAAATCCTCATATGAACTTAGTACATCATCCTCTGGAACCAGATATATCCAGGTATGCATTACTGTTTTGCATTGTTTTATTTTTTAATAATTGCATTCAGCTGTAATATAGTAGATTAAAGAGCAAGAATATATTTAAAAATCTGACACTAACACTTAGTACTGAGTTGCTTTTAATGTGTTATTACAGAATTGGAAAAAAATAATGAGCTGAAAGTAATCCAAAAATGAAGACAAAATGCTGAGTAAACACTTTATAAAACTTGATAAATACAAAGCTTTCGGGAAGAACCCTTTCTCAATACTAAAAACAAACATACAACAAAGCTCATGCTTATATACAAGCCAAACAATCACATGATCGCAGCCAAGATCAGGTGACAAATTTAAAAAAATTTAAAGAAACATACTACAAAAATATAATATAGAAGTACAAATTGCAGAAATATACATATAAATGTACAATATAATTGTTATTTAACATTGCGCTGTAATCTAACAAGAATAGGTTTAATACTAACTGTATTATTAATGCCAGGAGGACAATCAGCCTCCATGCGTACAATCCACTGGTACTCCTTGGTCTCAAGACAATTATTAATATCACCACCACGTTTCAAAGGAACTACTAAAGCTATAACTCTAAACCTAAATTCATGCATATTACCATGGGACTCTATGTGTTTAAATAAAGCATTATTGGCACAGTGTCTCCTAATTTCTGACTTGAGTTCAATAATCCTATCTTTAAGTCTGCGAGTAGTTTTACCAATGTAGAAAGATGAACAGGCAACACACGTTGCCATATACACCATTAGTTGAAACACATGTAGCCCTAAGATTAAATTTATATGTACACTTCGTTTTGGATGAGCAACGTATCAGAACCCATAGCATTAACCAAGTCAGAACAACAAGAACAATTATGACATCTATAAGTGCCAAAGTGGAAATTAGTGCATATAGGCCTAGCAAGGCACCTAGGAGTGATACTATGGAAATCCTATAGCATAGCATGCTTTTAAGGTTCCTCAAGTTCTTATAACTAAAAATGGTCTATTGCCTAACATTTTAGAGATATCTGGAGATGCCATCAACACGGGCCAATATTTATGTATTATTCGTTTGACAAAAGAAGTTTTGTTACCAAAACTGGTAACATATCTGACTTTATTACAACCAGTAACATCTTGTGTTATAGAAATCTGAGTCTCCTTTCCAAAAGTCGCACATCTCTAAAGTAAGGTGGAAATAAAGAATGTCTATTGGAAATAACATAATCTTTAAGTTCCATCAAGATGTTAACACCATAACCACTATTAGAAAAATCTTGACACATTTCAGACAATTGTACATTAAATATAGCATCATCTGTGTTAAGCCTGCTGGCCCTGATGAACTGGGATCTAACCACACCCCTGAATACATGCGGGCATGCATGCTGCTAGTATGCAGATACCTCCCAATACATGTTTCCTTCTTATGGATAGTAGTATTAAGTAATCCATTATTCAGAAAAATGTTGACATCCAAGAATGAAGCTTCATTGTTAGTTATACATGATTTAAACTTCAAAAAAGAGGTAGTAGAGTTTAAACGTGATATATACTGCTCTAAACTAACAATAGAGCCTTTCCAAATCAAAAAAGAATCATCAACAAAAGCGTTGATAAATACAATGTGTCAAAAAGTTAGTCCCATCATGTAGGTTCTGCAACTCCCACTGGTACAACACTAAGTTGGCATACGTGTTGGCTACGGGTGCCATTGCAACCCCATTAATCTGCAGATATGGTTGCTGATTAAATATAAATACATTATTATTCAACACCAAGTCTAAAAGAAGACATATATTCAGTATTAAATCCGTAGTTAGGGATTTATCAGCTGTTAAAAGCTCCCTGATGGAGTCTATACCATAGTTATTGGGGATAACAGTGAACAGGGAAACAATGTCCAGTGTAACAAATAAATAATCATCCATGTTACACATACCAGTAGAGAAATACCATGTAGACAATTTAGTCAAAAAATCACCGGTGTCCTTAAGAACAAAATTACATTTTTCCAAGAATGGAAACAATTGTTTCTGGAGATACACTGATATAGGTTCAGTGACCCATCCATTGCCGGAGACAATGGGTCTCATTGGGGGGTCTAGTACGCATTTATGCACTTTAGGGAGCCCATATAGTTGTGGTATAACAGGGCAAGGTACAGAAAAAAAGTGAAATAATTCTAAATCAATACTATTACTAAGCTGTAAATCATAAATACACAAATTAACCCCAGTAATATGCTTCTTAACATCAATTAAACTAATCTTTTTGAAAGCCTGTGATTTAGAATTGAATGTCACCTCACAGCAAGAGGTTCTCCGGTTTGATTCTCAGCTGGGGTGCCTTCTGTGTGGAGTTTGCATGTTCTCCCTGTGTTCGCGTGGGTTTCCTCCGGGTACTCCGGTTTCCTCCCACATTCCAAAGACATGCATCTGGAGCATTTCTCCCCGGGCCTCCGCTGAAAACAGGCTCTGTGGAACCTAGTCGGACTTTCCCGGTCAACAAATGATAAATAAATAAAATAAAAATAAAATAAAATAAATTATAATTTGAGTTATGAAGAGCATTTGGCTTTGGAATGTTTGAAACATAATGAAGATATTATTATCAAGCAGGCAGACAAGGGTGACATTATTGTCATTATGGATAGGATTTGCTATAATTCTTCGGTAGAGAAATTACTTTTGGAACCCTTGGCTTTCAAAAAGATTAGTTTAATTGATGTTAAGAAGCATATTACTGGGGTTAATTTGTGTATTTATGATTTACAGCTTAGTAATAGTATTGATTTAGAATTATTTCACTTCTTTTCTGTACCTTGCCCTGTTATACCACAACTATATGGGCTCCCTAAAGTGCATAAATGCGTACTAGACCCCCCAATGAGACCCATTGTCTCCGGCAATGGATGGGTCACTGAACCTATATCAGTCTATCTCCAGAAACAATTGTTTCCATTTTTGGAAAAATGTAATTTTGTTCTTAAGGACACCGGTGATTTTTTGACTAAATTGTCTACATGGTATTTCTCTACTGGTATGTGTAACATGGATGATTATTTATTTGTTACACTGGACATTGTTTCCCTGTTCACTGTTATCCCCAATAACTATGGTATAGACTCCATCAGGGAGCTTTTAACAGCTGATAAATCCCTAACTACGGATTTAATACTGAATATATGTCTTCTTTTAGACTTGGTGTTGAATAATAATGTATTTATATTTAATCAGCAACCATATCTGCAGATTAATGGGGTTGCAATGGGCACCCCGGTAGCCAACACGTATGTCAACATAGTGTTGTACCAGTGGGAGTTGCAGAACCTACATGATGGGACTAACTTTTTTGACACGCACATTGTATTTTATCAGCGTTTTGTTGATGATTGTTTTTTGATTTGGAAAGGCTCTATTGTTAGTTTAGAGCAGTATATATCACGTTTAAACTCTACTACCTCTTTTTTGAAGTTTAAATCATGTATAACTAACAATGAAGCTTCATTCTTGGATGTCAAAATTTTTCTGAATAATGGATTACTTAATACTACTATCCATAAGAAGGAAACATGTATTGGGAGGTATCTGCATGCTAGCAGCATGCATGCCCCGCATGTATTCAGGGGTGTGGTTAGATCCCAGTTCATCAGGGCCAGCAGGCTTAACACAGATGATGCTATATTTAATGTACAATTGTCTGAAATGTGTCAAGATTTTTCTAATAGTGGTTATGGTGTTAACATCTTGATGGAACTTAAAGATTATGTTATTTCCAATAGACATTCTTTATTTCCACCTTACTTTAGAGATGTACGACTTTTGGAAAGGGAGACTCAGATTTCTATAACACACGATGTTACTGGTTGTAATAAAGTCAGATATGTTACCAGTTTTGGTAACAAAACTTCTTTTGTCAAACGAATAATACATAAATATTGGCCCGTGTTGATGACATCTCCAGATATCTCTAAAATGTTAGGCAATAGACCATTTTTTAGTTATAAGAACTTGAGGAACCTTAAAAGCATACTATGCTATAAGGATTTCCATAGTATCACTCCTAGGTGCCTTGCTAGGCCTATATGCACTAATTTCCACTTTGGCACTTATAGATGTCATAATTGTTCTTGTTGTTCTGACTTGGTTAATGTTATGGGTTCTGATACGTTCGTTCATCCAAAAACGAAGTGTACATATAAATTTAATCTTAGGGCTACATGTGTTTCAACTAATGTGGTGTATATGGCAACGTGTGTTGCCTGTTCATCTTTCTACATTGGTAAAACTACTCGCAGACTTAAAGATAGGATTATTGAACTCAAGTCAGAAATTAGGAGACACTGTGCCAATAATGCTTTATTTAAACACATAGAGTCCCATGGTAATATGCATGAATTTAGGTTTAGAGTTATAGATTTAGTAGTTCCTTTGAAACGTGGTGGTGATATTAATAATTGTCTTGAGACCAAGGAGTACCAGTGGATTGTACGCATGGAGGCTGATTGTCCTCCTGGCATTAATAATACAGTTAGTATTAAACCTATTCTTGTTAGATTACAGCGCAATGTTAAATAACAATTATATTGTACATTTATATGTATATTTCTGCAATTCGTACTTCTATATTATATTTTTGTAGTATGTTTCTTTAAATTATTTTAAATTTGTCACCTGATCTTGGCTGCGGTCATGTGATTGTTTGGCTTGTATATAAGCATGAGCTTTGTTGTATGTTTGTTTTTAGTATTGAGAAACGGTTCTTCCCGAAAGCTTTGCGTTTATCAAGTTTTATAAAGTGTTTTACTCAGCATTTTGTCTTCATTATTACAGAATTGAACATGCATTACAGTGTAACAGCACATATAGACTAAGATGAGCTGTTTTTAATGTTTTATTATAGAACTGTACATGCATTACAATTTATCATTGTGCACAAACTGTGAAATGCTGCTTTTAATGTTTTATTACTTAACTGTGCATGTGTTACAATGTTTCATTCTGTACAGATTGTGCTGAGCTGTGTTTAATGTGTTATTACAGAATATATATGCGTTACAATGCATCGTTGTGTTACAATGTATTGTTTTGTTTAGACTGTGGAAAGCTGCTTTTAATCTTTTATTACAAACTGCATGAGCTACAATGTATCATTGTGTACGGACTGTGCTAAGCTGATTTTAATGTATTACAGAGCTATATATGTGTTGCAATGTATTGTTGTGTCCAGACTGTGAAAAGCTGTTTTTTATGTGTTCTTACAGAACTGTGCATGTTTTACAATACATACATATATACTGTAACAGAGACTTTGATCTGAGCTGCTTTAAGGACTTTTTACGAACTGTGCCAAGTGCTACAGTATATACATGATTACTCTTATTAACAGAATTTCCTGAATGTGAAAGAAAACAGGTGCCTGTTTTGGGAACGGTATTTCTGGGAATGATGATGCTGGGGAAGAATATACAGACCAGTCAGTCTAAAACACCCAACATGATAAAAGTGTCCTACTTTAGCAGAAAACATAAACTGTCAGTCAGAGTGTGAAATGGCAGTGGTAAAGGTGAAGCAAATACCAAAATTTCAATTTATTTTCCTAGCTTTATGGTACCATCAGTCTGTTCCACAGGGCATTTTATCTCATCCCAGTAGCAGTCACTCATTATTCGCCTCAGTACATCTGGTTATTAGGATCATAAGATCAAAGGAAGTTACTAGGCTATTGGCCCTGAGGCCCTTACAAGCCTAGCCAAGAATTTAGCCCTTGTTCTAACAAGCCAGCACTCTATGCCACTGTCAAGCAGGGACACAGGTCGAATCCCAGGGGTGTATTTTCTGTTCCCCATCCAGTTATCCAGGTTGTGCTTAAAAAGGTTTAATGAGGTACTCTGCTTTATGTGGAGAGAGAGTCTATTTTACAAAAGGGGGAGTCTCTAGGACACAAATCTGTCCTGGCAACATCCTATTGATGTCACAGACCAGGTTGAGGTCACATGTGCTGGTTACTGGAGTGGAGCTTGACTTGCGGATATGCAGCAGTCCAGTCAGGGCGGAGTCTGAGATTGCTTTGTATGCCAGACAGAGGTCACGTCTGAGGAGTCTGTAGGAGACTGAGTAGAGGGACAGGTCTTTTAGCTTATCTGTGTAGGGTGGATGTCTGAGGCTCTGGATTCTCCAGGTGAGGAACCTCTGTAGTCTCTCCAGCTGCTGCATGTTCTTTGTGACGTACATGCCAAAAGGGGCTTTGTACTCAATAATTGGTCTTATAAGGGACGAATACAGGGTTGTTATGACCACCCTGCCCCTGGATGAGATACCCTTACTAATGAGGTGGGCCATGTAGAAAGCTTTCTGTACAATGGAGGCAATATGGTGGTCAAATGTCAGTTTGCTGTCAACCTGGGTGCCCAAGTCGGTCACAACTGCTTGCATGTTTAGTGCCTTATTATCAATGTGATAATTTGTGGGGACATTATTCTCCCCAAAAGGGATGATGACACATTTTTTGGCATTCAGTTTGAGGCCATGTTTCTGGCACCAGTCATTTGTTCGGGTGAGACCCTTTTGGAGGATGTTCACATCACTAGGGGAATTGATGACGGCACCCAGCTTGCAGTCATCTGCAGACTTGGTCAGCCATAGCCCACTCAAGTTGGCCTGCACCTCTGAGACCTATATCCCAAACAGCAGAGGCCCCAAGACCAATCCCTGGGGTACACCGCTTGTTACAGGTCTACTACTTGAGGTGGCTTCCCTTACTTTGACTAGGTGGTTTCTATTAGTGAACCTGTTTGCTACCCATCTGCTAACATATGGATTGATGCCTAGTTGAGAGAGTTTATCTATTATACCTGAGTGGGGAATAGTATCGAAGGCCTTGGCCAGGTCAAGGTAAGCGGTGTACACCACCCTCCCCTCGTCTATGGCCTTGGTGACTGTCTCAAAGAAGTTGACCAAATTTAACAGGAATGACCTCCCCTTGACAAAGCCAAACTGTGTGGGATCATGTGTCTGGAGGTTGCCAATGTCCTTGTTAATGAGGTCCATGATAATCCACTCCATGGCCTTGCAGATCAGGCTAGTTAGGCTGATGGGTCTATAATTTCATGGATTGGTGGACACTCCACCTTTGTGCAAAGGGATGAGAGTAGCTGTCCTCCAGTCAGCTGGCAAGAAGACAGTACTCAGGCTTTGGTTGAATAGGGTGCCTAATGGTGCTCCAGGTTCCTGTCTGAGTTCATGTAGGATGCAGCCTGGGATGTTATCGGGTCCCATGGAGGCTGTATTTTTTGCCTTTGAGGGTGCAGTGATGACTTGCTCTCTAGAGATAAAGGGGGGGGGCACGTACTGGGGATGTCCCATTTTACTGATGGGGGGACAGTGGAGTGAAGTTTTCACTGAACCTGTCTGCCAGCAGGTTGGCTATATCAACAAGGTTTGTGTATGTGGTGTCCTTGACCACCAGTTCTGAGCAGATCTGGGTGCTTCCCTTGAGATTGCGGACATATGTGAAGAAAGCCTTATGACTGTCTTTAGTAGATGTGGCCAGTTTGGACTCTAAGCTTGCTTTGGAGGATTTCACTAGTGCTCTTATTTACTTGGTCAGGCTAGGGAGAAATTGCTTCCAATTAGACACCTGCTCCTTCTTGCTCCTGGACATCAATGTTTTCCTTTTGTTATAGAGTTTATTTATTACAGATGTCCACCAGGCAGGTTTACTCTTCTTTGAGGAGGACAATTTAATCCTGTCTGGTATTCCTGATTCCATGCAGCTATATAAAGGCTCATGTAGCACTTTGGTGTAGATTTGGGCATATGTGCCAGTTCCTGTGGAGGGGGGGTGTGAAGCTGTTTATACCTTCCCTCAGGAAGTTGTAATCAGCTTTGGAGAACTTTTTTGTTTTACCCTAGATGTGGGGGGGGGGGGGTCGGGGGAGATGGTGACTTTGAA
The DNA here is from genome assembly GCF_019279795.1 of Protopterus annectens. Lineage (NCBI taxonomy): Eukaryota > Metazoa > Chordata > Ceratodontiformes > Protopteridae > Protopterus > Protopterus annectens. Next base: position 907,341,179 of record NC_056733.1, read on the forward strand.
AGTGACTGCTTTGTGGTCAGATCTTACCAAGGATGATGACACTGTAGGAATGCTGTAGTGGTTACTCATACTGGTTAATACCAAGTTCAAGATATTTTCACCTCTTGTGGGGGTGTCAACCAACTGATCCAAGGCATTTGTATTGACAAAATCAAGGAATCTCTGGGCATTTGTGTCATGGCATGGCTATTTCTTCCAATCTATGGTTGGGTAGTTAAAGTCAACTCCATGCACAAAACAGGTGCCCGTGGAACCCTTGCACGGCAAAACGAGCAAAGTCCAAAAAACATACAAGCCAGCAAGTGTTGGCAAGTGCCAAATACAAAAATATTTATTAACATAGGAAGGAACAATCCCCCTATGAATCTGATGTTACAAAAACAATCAAACCGGTTTCGGCTCCACAGAGCCTTCTTCAGTGAAATTCAAATATTCAAAAGATATCAGTACAAATACATTTATATAGTGAAAACTCACATAAGGACCAATCAACAAGCTTAATTCAAAATTGGTCATTAAGACCAGGTGGAAACAAAGCTTCAAGTTTTATAATCCATTTTCTCTCCTTGGAGCAAAGTAATTCATGCCAACAGTGTTTATCTTTGTATCTACCCTTGATACAGTCAATAGTAACAAATTTAAAAGAAGCTGATGCATGTTTTAAACTGTGTTTATATAATGCATTACTAAAGCGTTTGTTCTTAATATCACTCAAATGTTCACAAATTCTGAGACGAAAAGCCCTAGAGGTCTGTCCAACATAAAAAGCAGAACAAGTGCAGGTCACCAGATAGATGACCCACTCAGTGTTACAACTGGCCCAAAATTTAATGTCAAAGACCTCAGAGGTATTTCTGCTACTGAATTCCCTAGTGTGTGAAACACGAGGACAAAATGAACAGTGTCCACATGGGATGCACCCTACAACTGGTTTGCCTGTGAGAGACAACTGGGTGGAAGCAAAAGAATCAAGACCCACCCTCTTATAATGACTAAATTTGGAACCAATAGTCTGTCCCCTTCTGAATGAAAAAGAACATCTATCTTGAAGAAAAGAATTCAATTTCTGATCCACCTTTAGCACATTCCAATGTCTGTGTATAATATTCTTGAAGCCCTGTGTATTTCGTCCATATATAGTGACCAGACGTAGGGGCTGTGAAACCAAATTCTGATTCTTGTCTCTGTATGATAGTAAATCCTGTCTATTTAAATTGGAAGCCCAACGTTTGGCTACATTCACTGTACCTGGACGATAACCTCTATTAATAAATCTACGGGTCAGGTCATCGCGAACCTCAAAAAAGGACTGTTGGCTTGAACAAATTCTTCTAGCTCTTAGAAACTGGGATTTGGGTATATTCTGGATGATATGTTGTGGGTGGAAGCTGGTAGCATGTAATAAAGAATTAAATTCAGGAAATTTCCTAAACAACCTAGTGGACAAAGTATTGTCCTCATTTCTAGTGATTTCAACATCCAGAAATACTATCCTAGATGTATGACAGGTCAACTTGAATTAAATACCCCATATGTTGTTATTGAGGTATTCCAGAAACTCCATAAGATAGTATTCATCAGCTTTCCAAACCAACCAACAATCATCCAGATAACGACGCCAAATATCCATCTCACACATGTAGATGTTATGATTATGAGCATAAATCATAATTTCCTCAATGTATGCCATAAAAAGATCTGCATATATGGGTGCGAAGGACACACCCATAGCAGTACCTTTGATTTGCCAGAAACATTGATTTTGATAGTAAAAAACATTACTTGTCAATATATATTCTGTGAGACATACTAAAAATGTATTAAATCCAGGTTGATATAGACCTGATCTAGCCAACCAATATTCCAATGCTTGTAAGCCTGCCCAGTGTGGAATGTTGGTATAAAGAGAGGTAATGTCCAAAGTACACAATAGCCATTGGGGTTCAAGTTGGGTGTCATTAATAATGTCCAGAGATTGTGTGGTGTCTTGAATCCTGGCTCTTATGAGTCCAAGTAATGGTTTTAAATACTGAGTTAAATATTCAGATAACGGTTCAGTAAGAGACCCATGTCCAGAGACAATGGGTCGGCCTGGTGGATTACTGGCATGTTTATGTATCTTGGGTAACAAGTAGAGGTATTGTTTCTTAGGTGACAGGACCATTAATTGTTCTTTTGTAAACTGTGTAATAATGCCCTCCTCCACCGCCTCAGTCAGAAACTGACCGATTTTGCGCTGAAAATGAGGAGAAGGATCCAAAGGCATCTGCATATAATATTCCTTGTCACCCAATTGTCTCATAACCTCCTTATCATAAGTAACCTTATCCAATACCACCACCGCTCCACCTTTGTCAGCTTGAGTAATAACCAGATTTTTGTTATTGGCAAGCTCATCCAAACTCTGTATTTCTTCAGTGGACAAATTATTGTGAGATATGGGAAAATCCCTAAGATGACAATGTATGTCCTGTAGGACACTTTTCTGAAAACCCCCCACTAGATGTGTCATCGGTGGATTGAATGTAGATTTTTTAAACTTAAAGTCATGAGATGTCTCGCAATCATTGTTAGCAAAAAACAATTTCAAATTAAGTATTCGACAAAAATTTACCACATCCTGAGCCAAAGATTGTTCAGAGACAAAAAAACCCGGGACAAAATTGAGCCCTTTATTCAATAACTTAAGTTGTGCATTGGTTAGTTCAACAGAAGAAATGTTATGAACATTGAAGTTGGAAATTAATGTTGTCATCAATTTCAAAAGTGCCTCCAGACTCTGTTTCGATGTGTCTTTTCTTGTGCTTCCGCCCCCCCTCATCTGTATCTAAATCGGGAGGGTGTAACAAATTGTCCCTTTTAGCTTTGGGTAGCCTCTCCCTGGAATTTTCATCAAGTTCACCTTCTGTATTAGAGGAAGTATCCTCACCTGAGGTACCACTAGAAAAAACAAAATTTTTCTTAAGAATAGATTTGGGCCTCTTTTTTTAGGAGTTGAAAACCTCTTATCATTCTTATTGTCCTCCCTAAGTAGTCTAAAGGAGACATTTTTGTATGTATCGAAAGGTTTGCCCCTCTCGTAGTCACCTACATCCCTAAGAAATTTTTTAATTTTTCTATCCTTTAAGATAGTTTCCATTTTAGAAAGATCAGTGGTTAGTTTTTTAACTTGTGTCATAAAAGAATCACAAGTTTCAAACTTGTTGGCCTCCAAACATACAGTTTCCAAATCTTTCACCCCTTTTTGCACCTTACGTTCATAAAAATTAGCCAGGGCATCCACAAATTTAGAAGAGGCCAATTGTTGAATATGGCCCCAGTCCTCAATGAGTTGGTCATCAATGTTTGAAACTAAAGGTTGTACCTTGACCCTAAGGCCACGTGGAGTGATATGTTTCTGCTGGTATGCTTTGAATAGACGTAAATGCCACACATTAGTCCTGACCATCTTCATACTTTTGCCAAATCGACTAAAAAATATGTCACATTGTGTGTCCAGGTCAGATCCAATAGCCTCAGATGTAGGTGATGATCCATGTCTGCCTAAACCAAACACAGATAAATCATCTACATCAGATGATAACCCCTGTATAATGGGTGAAAGTGCCATATTTTGAACTACAAGACCAGACCTCACCAAACCATACAAAATATCACAATCAATGAGAAGAAATAACCCACTGATATGACCACGGACACAGAAAATGGTGTGTCAAATATTGTCAGGCCTACAAAATGGTAATCAGAATTAAATACAAATGATGAATATTACCTAAGACAAAGTCCAAAAAAACATAAAAATTATCCAAAACAAGACCATTATACACCTCAATACCAATGTATATCCTGATGCTGTGTATAAGTCTTATGGATAAAAAATCAATCAAATACATTGACCAATACAATAAACAGCCGAGATGACACTAAGAACACCACTGAAGTCGTCCCCCTGCGTATTGGTATAAACAAACCAAAATATGCAATAGTTTACTGTGAAAAAGCCACCAGACCTCATGGAAAATATAACGCAATTGGCAATGTATTTAGCCACTAACCATAAAGTGCCTGGTATAATGATATCAATCAAGTAATAGCACCACCAATTTAGTGCATCCGTAGTAATCACAAGGACCAATGTCCAAGAAAAAACATACGAATATTTAAATGAAATAGTGAGGTCCAAAAGATCCTATAGGCCAAAAGCAATATAAAAGAAATGAAAGTTGCAACAGTCATGCTAACAACAAATCATGTGTCTGCGATGGACCACAATGTGACTGCATTCAGCAAATATAGTGTATACCCCAAAATTGTAATACCAACTCATTGAGGAGTGGGCCATATTCAACAATTGGCCTCTTCTAAATTTGTGGATGCTCTGGCTAATTTTTATGAACGTAAGGTGCAAAAAGGGGTGAAAGATTTGGAAACTGTATGTTTGGAGGCCAACAAGTTTGAAACTTGTGATTCTTTTATGACACAAGTTAAAAAACTAACCACTGATCTTTCCAAAATGGAAACTATCTTAAAGGATAGAAAAATTAAAAAATTTCTTAGGGATGTAGATGACTACGAGAGGGGCAAACCTTTCGATATATACAAAAATGTCTCCTTTAGACTACCTAGGGAGGACAATAAGAATGATAAGAGGTTTTCAACTCCTAAAAGAAAGAGGCCCAAATCTATTCTTAAGAAAAATTTTGTTTTTTCTAGTGGTACCTCAGGTGAGGATACTTCCTCTAATACAGAAGGTGAACTTGATGAAAATTCCAGGGAGGGGCTACCCAAAGCTAAAAGGGACAATTTGTTACACCCTCCCGATTTAGATACAGACTAGGGGGGTGGAAGCACAAGAAAAGACACATTGAAACAGAGTCTGGAGGCACTTTTGAAATTGATGACACAACATTAATTTCCAACTTCAATGTTCATAACATTTCTTCTGTTGAACTAACCAATGCACAACTTAAGTTATTGAATAAAGGGCTCAATTTTGTCCCGGGTTTTTTTTGTCTCTGAACAATCTTTGGCTCAGGATGTGGTAAATTTTTGTCGAATACTTAATTTGAAATTGTTTTTTGCTAACAATGATTGCGAGACATCTCATGACTTTAAGTTTAAAAAATCTACATTCAATCCACCGATGACACATCTAGTGGGGGGTTTTCAGAAAAGTGTCCTACAGGACATACATTGTCATCTTAGGGATTTTCCCATATCTCACAATAATTTGTCCACTGAAGAAATACAGAGTTTGGATGAGCTTGCCAATAACAAAAATCTGGTTATTACTCAAGCTGACAAAGGTGGAGCGGTGGTGGTATTGGATAAGGTTACTTATGATAAGGAGGTTATGAGACAATTGGGTGACAAGGAATATTATATGCAGATGCCTTTGGATCCTTCTCCTCATTTTCAGCGCAAAATCGGTCAGTTTCTGACTGAGGCGGTGGAGGAGGGCATTATTACACAGTTTACAAAAGAACAATTAATGGTCCTGTCTCCTAAGAAACAATACCTCTACTTGTTACCCAAGATACATAAACATGCCAGTAATCCACCAGGCCAACCCATTGTCTCTGGACATGGGTCTCTTACTGAACCGTTATCTGAATATTTAACTCAGTATTTAAAACCATTACTTGGACTCATAAGAGCCAGGATTCAAGACACCACACAATTTCTGGACATTATTAATGACACCCAACTTGAACCCCAATGGCTATTGTGTACTTTGGACATTACCTCTCTTTATACCAACATTCCACACTGGGCAGGCTTACAAGCATTGGAATATTGGTTGGCTAGATCAGGTCTATATCAACCTGGATTTAATACATTTTTAGTATGTCTCACAGAATATATATTGACAAGTAATGTTTTTTACTATCAAAATCAATGTTTCTGGCAAATCAAAGGTACTGCTATGGGTGCATCCTTCGCACCCATATATGCAGATCTTTTTATGGCATACATTGAGGAAATTATGATTTATGATCATAATCATAACATCTACATGTGTGAGATGGATATTTGGCGTCGTTATCTGGATGATTGTTGGTTGGTTTGGAAAGCTGATGAATACTATCTTATGGAGTTTCTGGAATACCTCAATAACAACATATGGGGTATTTAATTCAAGTTGACCTGTCATACATCTAGGATAGTATTTCTGGATGTTGAAATCACTAGAAATGAGGACAATACTTTGTCCACTAGGTTGTTTAGGAAATTTCCTGAATTTAATTCTTTATTACATGCTACCAGCTTCCACCCACAACATATCATCCAGAATATACCCAAATCCCAGTTTCTAAGAGCTAGAAGAATTTGTTCAAGCCAACAGTCCTTTTTTGAGGTTCGCGATGACCTGACCCGTAGATTTATTAATAGAGGTTATCGTCCAGGTACAGTGAATGTAGCCAAACGTTGGGCTTCCAATTTAAATAGACAGGATTTACTATCATACAGAGACAAGAATCAGAATTTGGTTTCACAGCCCCTACGTCTGGTCACTACATATGGACGAAATACACAGGGCTTCAAGAATATTATACACAGACATTGGAATGTGCTAAAGGCGGATCAGAAATTGAATTCTTTTCTTCAAGATAGATGTTCTTTTTCATTCAGAAGGGGACAGACTATTGGTTCCAAATTTAGTCATTATAAGAGGGTGGGTCTTGATTCTTTTGCTTCCACCCAGTTGTCTCTCACAGGCAAACCAGTTGTAGGGTGCATCCCATGTGGACACTGTTCATTTTGTCCTCGTGTTTCACACACTAGGGAATTCAGTAGCAGAAATACCTCTGAGGTCTTTGACATTAAATTTTGGGCCAACTGTAACACTGAGTGGGTCATCTATCTGGTGACCTGCACTTGTTCTGCTTTTTATGTTGGACAGACCTCTAGGGCTTTTCGTCTCAGAATTTGTGAACATTTGAGTGATATTAAGAACAAACGCTTTAGTAATGCATTATATAAACACAGTTTAAAACATGCATCAGCTTCTTTTAAATTTGTTACTATTGACTGTATCAAGGGTAGATGCAAAGATAAACACTGTTGGCATGAATTACTTTGCTCCAAGGAGAGAAAATGGATTATAAAACTTGGAGCTTTGTTTCCACCTGGTCTTAATGACCAATTTTGAATTAAGCTTGTTGATTGGTCCTTGTGTGAGTTTTCACTATATAAATGTATTTGTACTGATACTTTATCTTTTGAATATTTGAATTTCACTGAAGTACGCTCTGTGGAGCCGAAACCGGTTTGATTGTTTTTGTAACATCAGATTCATAGGGGGATTGTTCCTTCCTATGTTAATAAATATTTTTGTATTTGGCACTTGCCAACACTTGCTGGCTTGTATGTTTTTTGGACTTCGGTAGTTAAAGTCACCCAGGATTAGGGTAAAGGGTTGAATCTTGATAGATTTGAAGAGGTACAGATAGGTGGAGTGGGCATCTTGAGTCAGAGTTGGAGACCTATAGCTAGCTATGATTTGAATTGGGGTCTTGTCAATTGTTAACTGCACCTGGAGTATTTCCTGTGCATCACACTGTTTGACCAGCTTAGAGGTGTGTTTGTCTTTTATATATGTTGAAACTCCACCTCATTTTGTTTTGCTGCCCACGGTTTGGGGTCTGAATGAACAATAGCATGATTAACCTGGTATGGCTGGGGTGCTCTCGGCAGCTTTGAACTAGGTTTCTGTGACTGCAGAAATGTCAGCTTTTTCCAGGGTTAATAATGCTTGCAATGAGTGCAGTTTCATGTTTAGACTCCTAGCGTTTAGCAGCATGACCCTTAGTTTACATTTTGATGAAATGTTCATGTTGGTAGTTTTCATCTCATGGCATTGTCTAAAATAGGCACAATGTGGGAGGCAAGAACCTTTGCCAGGCACCTGAAGTCCAAGGGAGACAGATGCAGGCCATCTTTTCTGCACTTCTGTTTACTGTATATCTGTGTAAACTGTGCAACTGTTTTTTAGTCTCCTTTTTGTTGTCTGTTAGAGCTGAATATTTGTTACTGTTTGTGACCGTCTCATACCTTATCCACTGAGAATGTTTTTGTTACACTTATACCTCCTTGCAGAATAACACCATACAGCTAATTAATAGTTGTTTGCATTTAGGATTGCAGTCACAAGGAATTAGTCCCCCCACACACATATGCACGTATACAGTTACCACTTCCTGCCTTGTTTCTTTCACTGCTCGCACAGCATGCATGCCTCCCTCTTAACCTGTGTTTCTTCCATGTCATCACAGTAATTCTGTTCTTCCTCTTCTCTTGTCCCCCTTTCCAGTGTAAAAGAACCCTTGTTTAAATGCAATTCTCTGATTAAGCTCTCAGACCATCTTTATAACCAGTCTTAGATGCAGTTAGTGTTGGCGTGTCCTTTCCATGTATTTCTCCACTAATCAATTGCTATTCCTTAGTTCTGCTCCTCCCACAACAAGCCTTCAGCCACACATTGAATTATTTAAGTCTCCCTTTCTCTGTACGTAATAGGGGGTAGTATGCTGCAAAAGGTTACTGTGCTGTCGACCTTCCTGTGAAGGCTCCCCCCAAGTTCCTCTGCTGTCTGATGTGCCTCATCAACTGTATTAATAACCACATAATTTGCCCCTACATCCACAGTCACATGGTGTTTATTGTAGGATTTTCAGCAGAGTCTGATTTGCTGTGATGGGTAAGGGTCCTAGTACTGTTTCCACCCATAAACAAATTCTGACTCCATTTACATCTAAATAGCTGTGTGTTGTTGGAGTCTTCCAACATAAAGGACACCAATTGCTGCATCAAACACATTTTTTCTCCATAACCTCTGCCTTATCTACTAAACAATTAATGCTATTACTTCAGGATTCTTCTTCTGAGACCTTACAATGGTAAGGTTAATCCCCCTCCTGTTCATTTTCAGTTTCTGTCCTCAATTTGTTCACAGTATATGTTTATGTCTTTAAAATTATTATCTCTTCCAAGACAGCCTGTTTTCCTTTAGCACCCCACTGCCTCCAGAAGTAGCCAAAAAAAAAAAAAAGAACACACAGGTTGAGTGTAGCATCTCTCTAAGCTTTTGGTTTGCTGTAAAACCTGCTTTTCTAGTATCTAGAGTGATAAATGTATTTCAGTGATGAATAATCGGAAGCTAATTTAGCAAATTTTGCTTTTCTTTTCAGCATTCATCAGAATTGTGAGCTCACACTAAAGGATTTCAGATATGTTTCTCACCTGGGATATGGGAGTTTTGGAGAGGTAAAATGAAGCTCTAGAAACTATGGCTTTTGAAATAATGTAAATGTTAAAGCCTGTGCAGATCTAGATGTGAATGATATGTGATGATTTACAGACCAGGAAAGCTATGAAAGTTGCATTTAATATAGGTCCCACAAGTGTACTAAAAACATAAATATTATTTTGACAGTGTGTGTGTGTGTGTGTGTGTGTGTGTGTGTGTGTGTGTGTGTGTGTGTGTGTGTGTGCGTGTGCGTGTGTGCGTGTGTGTGTGCGTGTGTGTGTGTGTGTGTGTGTGTGTGTGTGTGTGTGTGTGTGTGTGTGTGTGTGTGTGTGTGTGTGTGTGTGTGTGTGTGTGTGTGTGTGTGTGTATGTGTGTGTGTGTGTATGTGTGTGTGTGTGTTTGTTTGGCTCTAGTCTGCCTTTGACCAAAAAGCCACCCTCTGGACCTCTCCACTGGTCCATTTATTTCCCAAGGGGTGAAGGGTCAAGAACACCAAGAGAGTTGCCATCATTCATACATTGAATTTAGATTTTTACTTTTACCCTGCCATTTTCCTGGAGCATGCCCAGTGTTCCTGTGGGTATAGCCATGCAGTAGGCATTCTGTGGGACAGTCACACATTTCCATAAGTGATGTAAGCCCACAGACAGCCTGCAGTCTTATGCCCCCTTTGGATGTCTGGTTCCCAAAAATGGAGCTCAAGTTCAACCAATCTATAAATTCCTAAAAGTACCTTCCCCTCTCACAGTAAAGTGAACAAGTGGGCTCACCCTTTCCTCTTCTATTGCTAAAATTCTGCTTCTCCAGTACTGGAATCTCTAATCAGTCACAGGCTATCTGGGTTATAGTCTAGGCTTGGTCACTGTATGGCAGACAGCTGATTTGATAGCTTATTTTGGTATGAATGTTTTTTTTTTAAATATATTCATTTCAACCAAAGCAAGACTTAACTATTTCTAGCATCCTTATAGTTCTAAGTGAGAAAAATACCACTGCACATTTTCAGTGTAATTGATATATAAAATATCCAGGTTTCTTTTTTATTAATTATTTATATTTGTTTTTGTTTAATTAGTTAGCCTAGTAGTATTTCTCCATTACAAAATCACTAAGCAGTTTTGTCGTCTGATGGTGAAATCATAAAGGAGTGATGTTTTATATAGTTTTAAGTAAGCCTAAAGCCTGCTCTCTTCATATAAAGTATCATTCTGTTTGTTTGCCTTGTTTTTCAGGTATTTCTCATGGAACACAGAAAGACTCATGAGCTTTTTGCCGTGAAGTTAGCAGAGAAATATGGCAAGAAAAGAAATGCAGCAGACACGTATGTACATACGAAGTTATTATGGTTGGCTTTTTAAAGAAACTCTGAAAGCACGTTCATTGTAACATGTAGTTCAAACTGACTTCAAGACTAAAGCAGGCTTAACAGATTTACAGTTTGTTATGCACGCATTCTGAAATTTTGCAGGTGTTCCTCTGGAAAATTCTATTTTCTTGCTTGCAGTGGTTAGCATTGTCATCTCACAACAAGAGGTTCTCTGGTTTGATTCATTGCTGGGATGACTTCTGCGCGGAGCCTGCTTGTCATCCATGTGTTTGCGTGGGTTTCCTTTAGCTGCTCTGGTTTCTTCCCACATTCAAAAGATGTTTTCTGGAGCATTTCTCCCCAGGTCTCTGCTGAAAATGGTGTCTGTCCTTATTGGACTTTCCCAGTAAACAAATGTTAAATATATAAATAAAAGGTACAGCTAGGATGTGTAGATCACAATTATTAAATATTAATATATTATATTAATAGTCAATTATTAGACTAGAACGTAGATATTGCAGCCTTCACTTTGTCAGATGAAGAGTGACTTTTGAGTGTAGGATACCTTCTGGCCACAATGGAATGTCATACATCCAAATGGTGTCCCAGAATGCCAGAAATACATTCTACATTTAACCTTTTCTCTAATTCTGTCTCACTCTTCCTTTGTGTATTTGTCTTGCTTTGGTGGCAGAAGTAGGTGACCACACTTTTGTGTTTCTTTTTTTCTTTTGGAAATGTGATGTCTAAAACTATTGTCTAGCTGCAGATTTGCCTCCTGTAGATCCATAAAGCCATAGCGTATCAATCCCTGGCATGGCTGTAGGCTAGATCACATGACTCCTACAGCTACCATCAAGTGATGCTGAATCTTGTATGCTTTGTTGTGAATTAGAACCCAGCTAGTGAGTGACACCTTTACTTAAAATATTACACAGAAGCAACTTCAGCCATATCATTTATGTGTTTATAGTATACATTGCATTTGCGAATAGTTGTGTTTTCAGAATCATATCAGGCTAGACACCCTGACACAAAAGGAACATGGTGGTCAGAAATGTTTAAGCTACAATTCACATACTGATGCTAATCTGGATTCCCATCAGAGATGGCTAATCTGGATTACCATCTGAGATGGCAGCACCATGGATTCAGGAATGAGTTTGTTTCAGCAGAAGACTGACCAGTGTGGGTAAAGGTCAAAGGTTAGCAGATTACCTACAGCTAGATGTGGAGTCAAGTGTCTTTGTGGAAACTCTCTTTTTCTTGGGAAATAGGTCTAGGGACCCCTAACAGTAAGTGAGAGATACACAATGTGGGAGGGATGAGGAATGACAGTTATGTCCCCCTGCTTCTTAGTGTGTTGAAGAACCCTTCCAGGTTACACCTAGTTCTACAAGATATATTACACAAATATCACCTAGGAATAGACATTCAGGCCTTGGGGTAGATGAGGAAATGATAGCCTTGATAGAAAAGAGCCAGTAAAGATGACAATTGTGAACACGGTAAGAACATCTGCAGGCACCGTGACGAGGAAGGCATGGGCAAATTCTGGTGCAAGTGGGTTATGATACCCCACACATACAGACGCACAGCATGTTAGATGAGTATGTATGCCTAGTTATAGCTACAACCTATATGAGAACACTTCGGTTTGTTGATTATATTTTGCTGACATTTAAAGTCACGTACATAGATCACCAAATAGGTTACAGGTTTGTAGTTCTATACTAGGCTAATGACTACCAAGGCCTTTATAAGCCTAATTAAACATCCACAATAAACTCCCAGAAAGTCCAAAAATGTAGTTCCATTTCACATGAACTCATTAATCTAACTCAACAAAGAACCACGGCAAGAGACCTGAAGTACTGATGTAAGTAATTTAATGAAAATGCTGCACAAGAATGCTTACAATGACAACTGTAGCATAATCAATTTTTTTTAATTTCTCCACAACTTTTGGATTTCTAATACTATGACGAGAATGGACCCCATTTCTAAGTCAAAGTATGATTAAAGTTTATGAAATTAGTATTGTTTCAGTCTTTGATGTTAGCCAAAAGTGGTCTTTGCAGTCCCCGTAATGTGCCCAGTAATGACTTCTTCTACAATTCATACGGAGTTATATGCATCGGTAACATATGTAAGTATGATTGTAAGCTATTTTTTATAAGAGTCCATTGCTCCTACTACTGTTATCTGGGTATCCTTCCACATTGTCCTCATTTCTGCCTGCAAATCCTGGTGTTTTATGACTGTGTCTCTCTTTATGTAAGACACTGTAGTCACTAAGTGTAGCAATTTCAATGATCAGTGCTACTTTTGTCTTCTTTTCATGGACTATTACATCTGGTTTTCTTGTATCTATTTTTTGAACTGTGTAATGCAGCAAAATCTGATGTTCATAATTAATCTGAATTTCTGTTCTGTTTCTTATTACTAGTTGCAATGCTTGTGGCCAGCATATTAGAATAAACAATTTCTCATTAACAACAAAAAAGGATTACAGTCAGATGATAATAAAAATTATTAGAGCATCATAATGTTTAATATTCATAAAATGCATGTCAATGCAGCACATGTTGTTTTATTAACTTTTAACATGAATTAGAGTTTTCTGTCTCTTCTGTCCCCAGTTTTGCAGCATGGCCCCTTATTTTGTCTCTTACTTTGCCGTCTCTTGTAGGATACTTGATTTTCTGGTAAATCAGTGAGGATTACAGTCAGTCACTAATGCATGTGATTTGTGTTAAATATATGTCATTGCAATACCTATTGCACTGTTAACTTTATACCTGATTTAGAGTTTTCTGTTAACTTTATACGTGATTTAGAGTTGTCTGATACTTAATGTAGAGGATTACTGCTCTGAAATATTAATGAAGTACTTCCTATAGTCAGAAATATAGGACTTCATTCCTTCCTCCTCCTTTGCCTACTGTGCGACTTTGAGCAAGTCATTTAATCAGAGTGTGCTCCTGGATTGCCCAGAAAAGGGATACTTTGTGCATTGGGTTTACCTAGTTAACAAGTACATAACATATAATAACAACAATAAAATAATATTTAAACTTATCTATTGAGCAAAGAAGTTGAGAGGTATTTTGGCTGTTCCTCATAAAATGTATGGCTTTCTGGCAAATTGCTGAGGATTGTAATATCTAAATAATGAGCTTCAGGCTTTGTATTCCTAAGAAAATGTGTGCTAATCAAAACAGGAAAACAAGGAAAAAACTCAAACTTAGAAAAAGCACAAAACAGTGAAACTCCAAACAAATCACGCCAAGGCACCTTCATTTAAAAACTTATTTGAATCAGTAAACACCAGTTATAAGCCTAATAAGGGCATGTTTAAATGTGGACGGTGTAATTACTGTAAATATATAAAAACAGGCTCAACCTTTGAAATTAAAGGTCAAAAATATTACTGTAATGATAAATATAATTGTGAAAGTTCAGGGGTGGTATATCTAGCTTTCTGTAAATTTTCTTCTGTTTTTTATTTAGGGAAAACAGAACGTCATTTAAAACAACGCATATATGAACATGTATACGCTATCTCCAAAGGCGTAACTACAAATGCGTTGGCAAAGCATATTATTGAGTTTCCTGACCACAGTTTTTTGTTCAACATAGTAGAAAAAGTGTATCAAAATCCTAGGGGTGGAGCATGGCACCTAAAACTTGAAGAGCAAGAGTTGCTATGGCAGTTTAGGACAGAAACCTATGTTTATCCTGGTATAAACTAAATGTGTTCTGTGAAATGTTTGCTGAAGTTGAGAGCTTTAGAGCGCTAGGTTGGTAATTAATTTTATATAATATTTTTATTCAAAGTTAACACAATTAACGAATGTAATAATATTTTGTTTAATGATATTTTTAATATTTGAATTTTGTATTTTAATGCTGAATTTATGGACAAACAAATTAATAGTTTTTGATAGTCCCTTAAATACTTAATTGGATAATTGAGAATGAGCTGTGGGGTGGGGGTATATATGTATAATGTATTTTTACAATGGCCGTCTGAAGAAGTGCATCTATTGTTAATGCATGAAAGCGCTAACGGATTAAATATACCTTTTCAGTGACTGGCGTAAAATGTGTGTTAATGCAAAGGTTGTTATTCCAGCAACTTTCAAAGTATAAAACCAAAACGAAAAGGAAGAACCAAGGATGCTACCCATGTACTTCAAAAACAAGCAAAAAATGAAAGTTGTCTTCACAAGATCAATTTCTTTTTGAACATTTTCATCTTCCAAAAGTGAAAGAACTCAAAATTAAATTGGTCTGGTGAAGACAACCTTCATTTTTTTGGTTATTTAACTTTCTAAGTATGCAAAGAGAAATATTTAAAATATATTGCTGATTTGGGTCTTTGTCTCTGATTCTTGAGCTAAGATGGTAGGAGGGCATGGGGTTGCAGTGGGTTGCACTGTATGGTTCTGACAACAGCAGAATGAGCTATAGTAAGATGCAAGTAGTGAAAATGTTTTTAGTGCCTTTATTTTTTACACACAGGTCAAGCATATGTATATCAACCAGAGAAAAAGTTGTGGATAGTGATTAATAAAGAGTTGAAGGAAGTTATTTGGGAGGGGAGGAGGGTAAGAATCAAGTGGGATAAGATGATTCTTCCCGTATAACAAGGTGGTTTAGGATTATTAGATTCAAATGGATATTTTAGAGCTAAGCAGTCAAGGCTAATATACATAATACAAGAAGACAGTTACAATCAAAGTGGAAAGGGAAGGTGTGGTGGAGATTCAAGAGGTAAGGTGAGAATAGGAACCGAAAAGTACAGCAAACCTGTTGTATAGAAAGCAAGATGTAGTCGATGCCAATGAGGAGATGTAAAGCAATACCAAAAAATGCTTATAGCACGAAGACCAATTCAACCAGAAAGCCACCACACGTTCCTCTATAAAACCAGCTTTATTGACCTAGGTTTCGTCCATACGAACTTCTTCAGAATACATACCACTACTTCAACACAAGGTTTATATATAATTTGAACCATTGTATAATTACTTAATTGAAGCAATTAACTTTCAATAATTAATTCTTAAAAGAGAAATGTTACTCAGTTCATAGGATAAGATCTAATATACCAACTATATATATATATATATATATATAAAACCTGATGTTCAATATAAAAAATATATGTATTCACAATGTCTAAAAAACAACTATAATAAAAACTACTAAATTAATTGTACAAATTAAGTAAACTTAACCAACTATACAATATGTTAAAAATATATATGTCTATATACCCTATTATACTATATACAATGTACCTATATATTTTAAATACTGACTTGTATGTGCATAAATATATGTAATGTGCATACTATATATAATATGTAATTCTACACGTAACTATTAAACAATATTTTAAAAAATTATAATAGTATACTAATATTCTCTATACATATTATATGTTTAAATCCAAAAAATAACATATTAATAAATTAATAACAATACTATTAGATTCCTTAGATTGAGCATATATGAAAACTATTAACAGAGGTTACTACAAATATCCTATTGCTAGATATTATTATATACATTCTCCATCATTTAATCCACTAAAAACAATATTAAAATTGATAAGCATATTCACAAAACTAAACCATATATATGTAAATTGCATAACAATTAATATGCATACATATTAGCTATTATATATGCATAACACATCAACTATTTCCCATAAACTCTATTCAATTTTAATAATGGCATAATAGTCAGATATTCATTTATACCTGGTGGATTACACGAATTCAGGCGTATTTGCCATTTCAATTCCTCCATGTCTAGATGGTATATTGTTGTTTTTCCTTGCAAATCATATTTAATTTGATCGATGACCATGAATTTAAATTTATGTTCATTATTTTCAATTATATGTCTTGCTAAGGCATTAGTACTTTTTTGATGTCGTATATCCAAAAGATGTTCTTTTATTCGTTCTCTGAATTGTCTTTTTGTTTTTCCTATATAGAAAGCTTTACATTGTTGACATAGAGCCGTATATACCACATTTGATGTTGAACAATTATAATGCCCATTTATCCTAATATTACAACCATTAATTGTTATTTCTATACCTGAGCCATATATATAACTACATATAGTGCATGTTCCACATTTAAAATTACCTTTACTTTTATTACTATATATATTAATGTTTCCTTTATTCTCAAAGATATTTTTAAAAGACGGACTCTTCTTATATACAAATTTTATTTTTCCATGAAACAATTGTCTCCAAATTTTCTCATTCATAAAGAAATCCCAATTTTTTCTAATTATATT
Source organism: Protopterus annectens (assembly GCF_019279795.1). Lineage (NCBI taxonomy): Eukaryota > Metazoa > Chordata > Ceratodontiformes > Protopteridae > Protopterus > Protopterus annectens. The sequence continues at coordinate 907,358,068 of NC_056733.1, forward strand.
CTCTATTTCTTTAAAACAATCATTGTAGTTAATAATATACAATGGAACATTATTGTAATAATCTTGCTCTATAATTCCTTTACTGTCCAATATTGTTTTATTTATAGAACCAGTTTTTAGTATTGCAGTATAAATTCCATTTTTTCTCTTGTTTATTATTTCACTGTATATTCTAGTACAAAACTGTTCAGGATATCCTCTATTCATAAATAATTGCATAATAAATTTCAATTCTTCTATAAAATCTTGTTCTTCACTTACCATTCTGGCTGCCCTGACCATCTGCCCTTTAATTATGGCTTTTTTCTGATGGTCAGGGTGCCAGCTATTAAAATGCAAATATGCATTAGAAAAAGTGGGTTTTCTATGTATTTTAGTTTTCAGCTTGTTGGTTTCTTTATCATATACTATATCTATATCCAAAAACGTAATTTTTTCCTCATGGACATGATATGTAAATTTTAAAAATCTTATTGTACTATTTATATATTTCAAAAAAGTATCCAACATATCTCTTTCATGATCCCAAATGATAAAAATATCATCTAAATATCTTGTATACATAATAAGATGTTTACGAAAATTTGTCTGAAACAAGTAGTTATATTCCCAATAGCTCATGATAAGGTTTGCATACATGGGGGCACATGGTGCCCCCATGGCAACTCCATGTATTTGTTGATAATAGCTTCCTTCAAAGTATATAAAATTATTCTTCAATACTATATCCATCAAATTTATTAAAGTATTAATCCTATCTTGTTCGTATAAATGTGTCTCAAATAGTTGTTCTTCAAGCCATATCAGGCCTATATCTTGTGGAATCGTAGTAAAAAGATTTACAACATCAATTGTTACAAAGGTATATTCATTTTTCATATTTATTTCTTTTAGTTTACTTAAAAAATCCCATGAGTCCTTTGTTATATATGTAAAACATTTCATACTCTCTTTGAAAAAATAATCCAAATAGTGACTAATATTGCATGTTACACTTCTATTTCCATCTACTATGGGTCTAAATTCTAAATTATTGAGGCCTTTATGTATTTTTGGTATTCCAAAAATACCACTAATTACTGGATGTTCATTTCGTAAAAATTCATGTTCATCTTCTGTAATTTCTCCTTGATATAACATATCATCTAGTAATACTTCAATTCTTTTGAACGCTATGTTCACTTGGTTCTTACTTATTTGGATATAAGTGTCACTTAATAACATATTAGTCATGTAAGAACTATAATCACTATAGTCTAGTATTACTATGCCATTACCTTTATCTGGCCTCATAATTCTTAACTGCAAGTCATTGCTGATATCATAAAGCAATTGTTCTTCCCTTTGACTCATATTAGAATGTTTTTTATTTTTATATTTTTTATAAAACATTCTTACATCATATTCAGTTCTTTTTTCAAAGTTCGCTATTTCCTCATTCATGGGTGGATTAAATAAACTAGGTTTTGTAAATCTCTTATTTTGCTGCCCTTCAAAATCAATTTTGTTGTTAAAATATGATTTTAGATTCAATTTACGTGAAAACAGCTTTAAGCCCAGTATGGTATCTACTACTTTGCCTTTTTTACAAGGAATAAAATTAAAACCTTTAGAAAACAAATTAGCATGCTCCATAGTTATATTCTTTGAAGAGTAATTATATACCTTGAAGTCCTGTTGTGTATTTGTCACTATATTAGGGTTACTTAAAAAAAACACATTCATTGACATCAGGTACTAAACTTATATTAAGTTGTGTAGTTACATTTGTAAGTTGCATTTCAATACATTTCTGATTAGACACATAGATATCTGGATTACAATCTATGTAAAAATTATCAACCAGAGAAAAAGTTGTGGATAGTGATTAATAAAGAGTTGAAGGAAGTTATTTGGGAGGGGAGGAGGGTAAGAATCAAGTGGGATAAGATGATTCTTCCCGTATAACAAGGTGGTTTAGGATTATTAGATTCAAATGGATATTTTAGAGCTAAGCAGTCAAGGCTAATATACATAATACAAGAAGACAGTTACAATCAAAGTGGAAAGGGAAGGTGTGGTGGAGATTCAAGAGGTAAGGTGAGAATAGGATTGTGAATTCAGGTCCTTAAGGAAAAGAAGAACAACCATACAAGATATTATATCCATAAAGTATCAGAAAGTATTCTAATAACTAAGCCAATACCAGAATGGAAAAGAGGAGAGATTTTACCAACAGGGATTACTCCAAGTAAGGTTATTGAAAGTAGACAACATGGCGCTGGATTTACTGGAGGAAATGAACAAAGGAACAAAAGACTTAGGAGAAAATAGCTTGAGAAGGAAAGGTAATAGAGTGGGATGAGGCAACAGAAGTGTGAACTACATGTTGGAACTGCTTTCACTAGTATGGATTGATATCAATGTAAAGGCAGCGAGAAAGGGATAGGGGAGGGCTAAGTGAAACACCAGCTCTGACAGAGGTTTTAGTTCAGTCTAGAGCAGAAGCCGCTTTAAAAAAAAGATAATGAATAGGGCGTATAAAATATTGCACAGTAACTATCAGTCAGCGGTTAGGAAAGATCGGTAAGAAGAAATGGAAAGGCAAAATACAAACAAGTGGGGGGGTATCTGTATAGTTCCTATATATGCAACAAGGTCCATATGGTCTGAGATTTTTGCTCGGAAATGTTTGCATAGGTGTTTTATACCCCAACAGACTTCAGAGAATGTTTTGTCAAATAGATTGCAAATGTTGGAGGCATGATGAGAAACAGAGAGGTAATTAGGAACATGTTTTTGGGAATGTAATGTAAAGTCAGATTTTAAACATTTTCTGCTATGTACTTTGTCGAAAATGAGGGGTGGAGCAAATGGTTATAACCAAGACAGTAATTGTTTTCAACTGGCATATATGGTGTGAAATGCCCAAAGATAGTGAGGTCTTACATAGCTTAATGCTATTGGCCGCTCATAAATCAATTGCTAGAAAACAGAATTCAAATCTAAACCAACTGTAATTAAACTACTGAATATTGTAAAAGACAAAGGAACTGGAGGCAGGATCTTTGGAAAAGGGAAGAGAAAATGCAAAGAAAAAAGAAATGGAGTTTGTGGGAGCATTACATGAAGAATAATGTTGAGGAGGAGGAGTGAAGCTTAAGGGAAGGCAGGAACGGAACAATTTATGTAATGGAGCATACCTCTCAATTATCCAGATTCTTGTAGAATGTCCAGATTTTTGCCACACATTTTTGGTTTGTTAATCATACAATTTCTGTTTTGGTGCAAATCACTGGCAAATAATTGAGGATTAAAGTCAGAAAATAATGAAAGACATTTGAGTTTCAGACTTCATACCCTTCAGAAAATTCATGCTAATGCAAAATTAGAAGTTATGTACATACCATAACGTTCCATGTTAGTTGTCTTCTCTCGCCTTCTTTCTTGCTGGATGGGTTCGGAGCCGATCCTCGGCTCCGACTCGGCACGTTCTTAGCTTGAGAACTCCTTTTACCAGCTCGAGGCAACCCTATATCCCATGATGCAAGGCGGGACTACCTCAGATCTCGTTTGGTAGCTAACATACCCTGCTAAGGATAAACCTAGAACAACTAGGAAACAACAACTCCTAAGAAATGACCCTCCTACCTAAGAGTCAGGAGAGAACAACCTGAGAAGAGGAGACTCTTCAAGATCTGTCCAGGCCAGGGGGAAGGAGGGAGGGACGCAAGAAAGAAGGCGAGAGAAGACAACTAACATGGAACGTTATGGTATGTACATAACTTCTAAATGTTAAGTTGTCAATCTCGCCTTCATTCTTGCTGGATGGGACCGCGACCCTAGCACCTGTATCCCGGGTGGCTCAATGGAACAGACTCTTGAGAACTGTGGAACCAAAACTGGCCCTGTCTCTGGAGGCCAAATCTAATTTATAATGAGAGACAAAGGTATGAGGTGTGGCCCAAGTAGCTGCTGCACAAATGGTATCAATGGGTAGCCTATCCTGAAAGGCTGCAGAAGTGGATAGACTCCTAGTTGAATGTGCTTTCGGTTTAGAAGGTAGTTGCTTGCCCCTGAGTGAATACACATAAGAAATGGTGGAAGATAACCACCTAGATAAGGTCACCTTAGAAACTGGAAGACCTTTCCTGTTTTCTGCATAGGAAACAAATAATTGGTCCGATTTCCTGAACTGTTTAGTTCTATGCAAATAGTACCTGAGTTGACGATGGACATCCAAAAAGTGAAGCTTTTGTTCAGCTCTGTCCGAGAAGTTTGGGAAAAAGACTGGTAGTTCAATGGATTGATTGATATTAGTTTGAGAAACAACTTTAGGAAGAAAAGATGGGTTAGTTCTTAAGGATACCCTGTCCTTGTGAAAAATCAAGTAAGGGGAACGGATACAGAGAGCTTGAATTTCGGAAACCCTTCTGGCTGAAGTGATCGCCAGTAAGAATATAGTTTTCCAAGTCAATAACTTTAAGGAACATTAGGCAGACGGTTCGAAAGGTGGTAAGATCAAGTATGCCAACATTAAATTCAGATCCTATTGTGGAGGAGGACGTTTTATTGGCGGCTTGAGAAGAAAAACTCCTCTTAGAAATGCTTTGCATAGCCTATGTGACATAATGTTATGATCTTGAAATCCGACATGATACTTGGAAATGGCCGCCAGTTGGACTTTAACCGTTGAAGAGGAAGACCCTGACTGAAAAACTTCAGCCAGGAAATCTAAGACAGAATGCACAGGAGCAGTAAAAGGGTCAATGTGTCTGGAGCTTGCCCAAATGGAAAAACGTCGCCACTTGCTAGCATACACGGTTCTGGTGGACGACTTCAAAGAAGCTACCAAAATATCTCTGACTGGATCAGAGATCATAGGAAGCCTGGCTAGGGAAGGAAGTGGAGCAACCAAGCAGTGAGGTTGAGAGAATGAATGGCCCGGTGCCGCTGACCCGACTGATGGGTCAAAAGATCCGAACTGGGTCCAGATGCCAAGGTCGCACCAGGAGGTGACGATGCAGAGTCGGGAACCAAATTTGTCGAGGCCAGTAAGGGGCAATGAGAATCAATTTGGCCCTCAAAACGGTGGCTTTCTGAATGACTTGTGGAATCAAAGGAAAAGGCGGAAAAGCGTAAAGAAGTCCCCGGGGCCAATCCTGTATTAGAGAGTCTCTCAGGGGTTGGCCTGGTAGGGAAAAGTGTGAAGAATTCGGGGCACTTGTTGTTTTGGGGTGTAGCAAAAAGATCGCAACAAGGTGTTCCCCACTTCAGAAAAATCTGGTCCACTACAGATTGATTGAGAGACCACTCGTGAGGCATGAGAATGGATCTGCTCAGCCTGTCCGCCAAGAGGTTGGACCTGCCGGGGATGTGCGTTGCTATCAGAAACCGATGAGAGGAGATTGCCCATTGCCAAAGTCTGAGAGCTTCTCGACACAAAGGATAGGACCTGGTCCCGCCCTGCTTGTTGATGTACCAGACCACAGACATGTTGGCCGTTTGCACTGCAATAGTCCCCGCGGGAAGAAAGTCGTTGAGGGCTTGCAACGTTAAAAGCACCGCTCTCATCTCCAGGACATTTATGTGCAGATGGTATTCTATGGGCTGCCACGTCCCGTGGACCATCCTGCCCTGATAATGCCCCCCCCACCCGATCAGAGAGGCATCCGTAGTGACTGTGGCAACCGGAGGAGGGGGAACAAAGGGTCGGCCCTGGTGAAGTAGTGGGGAAGATATCCACCAGTTTAGATGAGCTCTGCACGATTGTGTGACTAAGATCTCGTGCTTCATCGGAAGACTGTGGAACGACCACTGAGTGAATAACATCCACTGCAGTAGACGCATGTGGAAGTGAGCCAGAGGTAGAAGAACAATGGCCGCAGCCATAAGACCTAGAACTTTTAGAACCAATCTTGCTTTGACTCTGCTGCTCTGCAATAACATTCGAACGAATTTTTGGATGTCCAAAATTCTTTGATCTGTTAGTCTGGCTGACAACTTGACAGTGTTTAATTCTGTGCCTATAAAGGTGATAGATTGGCAAGGCCACAGAGAAGATTTTTCGAAATTCACTGAAATTCCCAAACTTTTGCAAAGCTGTAGAGTGAAGTCCCTGGCCTGAAGAAGTTGATGCTTGGTGGTGGCAGAGAGGAGCCAGTCGTCCAAATAAGGAAACACCTGGAATCCCTGACGTCTCAGGTGAGCTGCGACCACTGCCATACATTTGGTAAACACTCTGGGGGCTGAAGTGAGGCCAAAGGGCAGGGCTCTGAACTGGTAATGACTGGTCCCTAGCCGAAAGCGGAGAAACCTTCTGGAGCGCCTGTGGATCTTTATGTGATAGTACGCGTCCTGAAGGTCTATCGAGCACATCCAGTTGTCCTTGCCCAGAAAGGGCAAAATGGACTGAAGCGTGACCATCCGGAATCTTGCCTTCTTGACAAATCTGTTTAGATTGCTTAGGTCTAGTATAGGTCTCCAATCTCCCATCCTTTTGGGGACCAAAAGAATCTGGAGTAGACGGATCCTACTTGGTCTGCTGGAACCCTCTGAATGGCCCTTTTTTGTAGGAGCTTTGTAACCTCCTGTTCTGCCAAATCCCTTTGACTGGGTGAGATGTCTGGAAGGGATTGGTAAGGTACGGATACCTTCAAGGGGATTTTGTAACCCTCGGATATTATCGACTGTACCCACATATCTTGTGAAAGGGAACGCCAGGCTATTGGGTACAGCGAAATCCTTCCCCGACTGCCTCCATGGGTGGACAGTCGGGCAACACCTCAGGGATGCTGAAAGGGCTTCTCAGGGAGTGACTCTCTGTTGCCCTGGTTCTGTGGACCCCTCTGCCCCTAGGGTGGCGTCTATTATTGTTACCCCTCTGCCTCTGGGGGTAAACTGCCCATGTGTGTCCGGGCGCAGCTCCTTGGGCTTTATGGAACCACATCTTTCTCCCTTTGACCCTTGGGGTAGGGTCTGGAAGGGGTGGAAAAATGGACTCCAACGGCAGAAAGAGTTTTGCCGTCCTGCTCACACCTGTTCAAGGTTTCCTTCACCTGCGGTCCGAACAAAGCCGAACCGTCAAAGGGGGTATTGGTGAAGGATGCCTTAAAGGGGTCCGCAAAATTACAAAGCCGCATCCAGGCTTGACGTCTAAGAGCCACTCCTGTGCCTGCGGCCCTGCTCGCTCCATCGGCCGCATAGGATATGAGCTGCATGGAGGAGTTGGTCAATGAATTCAGGATTGCTAGCTGTGAGGCAATCTTATCCTGTGCCCCAGCAGCAGAAGGATCCTGGACCACTTCACCTAGTTCCTTGAGAATATCTCTTTGAAGCCTGGTGAAGTGACAGAGGTAATTCAGCGAACGCATAGCAAAGGTCGCTGAAGAAAATATCCGCTTTCCATACCTGTCCATGGTCCTAGAATCTTTGTTAGGAGGATGGACAGGTACTGAAGGATCCGCAAGTTCCTTCTTGGTGGCCGCCGCCACCACCATAGCATCCACAGAGACGCCCTTGGAAAGAAACTGCTTGTCTGCAGGGGCCGTAATAAATTTGGATGGTCTCCTAGGGACCGGTTCCACAGAATCTGGAGCTGCCCATGCCTTTCGAGCCACTACCTGCATAAGTGGGTCGAAAGGCAGAGACACCCAGGAGGTGGAGGGTTGGGATCCAAAAGCCTCCAGGTATACCGACTCATCCTCGGAGGAATCAATGGAGGGCCAATTCCCCCTCTGTTTGAGGAGCTCAAGGATGTCTGAAAAAGAGACATCCTCAGAGGGGGACCGTAGAACCCTCCGACTCATCTAAGTCGGTATCAGATGTTGTCGACTCGGGGGAGTCCGTGTGTTTCCTCTTACACGTCCTCTTCCGAGGAGGTTCCCCTGCAGGATCAGGGGAAACCTCGGAAGAGGAAGATATTCCCAATGGGGAAACCTGGGGCGATGGATCCCTGGGCCTGGGAGCAAGAGGCTGGCAAGAGGCGTCTACAGGCACCGAAGAGGGAGGAGCTACAGGGATGGACCGTAGACCTGGCTCAGGCGCCAGGACACTCATCACCTCGAAGGCTCCCCTCCCAGGGAGGCCGGAATACTCCCGTTCCGAAGAAATAGGAATTCCCGGCTCCAATGAGAGGGAAGGCTCCGAGGCCGATGTCGGTGCCGAGCTTACCAAAGCCGAAGCCCCGAGAGGGAGAGCGGGGTCGGACAAGGGTCCGATGCCACTAGCCCCCTCGGAGCCGACAAGGGAAACTCGATGACCGGATCCCTCCAAGGAAGGTATCATGGAAGAGATCGGAGCTGAGGACGACGGAGCCGAAGAGGGATGTATCGGCTCCGGCGCCGACACGGTCGCTGTCCCGAGAAGCTCCGGCTCCGAACTCTGGAGGAGAGTCGGAGGAGGAAGTTCAAGGGGTAAAGCAATAGCCGAAGTCTGCTGAGACGGGCTATGGAGCATTTGGGCTAGTGCCTGAGACTTCAGCAGTCTGCTTACCACCCTCTCTAAGTCGTGGTCAGACAGCCTGGAAGATCTCGAAGATTGGCTCCGATGACTCCGCTTCAACAAAAGAGGAGATCTCGGAGCCGAATGGATACTTTCCAATGAAGGGGACCGAGATCTCTTTCGGGACGAAGTCATCGGAGCCGAAGTCCCCTGAGTTCCAGATGGAGCCAAGGTTTCGCCCGATACTGGATAAGGTGTCGGCTCCAGCCGGAGCCGACAAGGCAACAGTAGATTGGGTGTCGGAACCGATCGGAGCCGACCCCACTACTTTAGAAACAGAAATATCGGCTCCAGCCGAGCGATCTCGCCCGACGGAGCCGGAGCCACCGGAGGAGGCTTAGACACTGTAGCCTGAACCTTCGGAGGCTTAGAAGGTTTACTGGACCCTGTTTTAGAGGGAGAACCTTCTGGTTTAAGTAAGCCATGGAGGATTAACTTATTCCTCCTTTCCTGCAGGACTCTGTGGCTAAAAGAGTGACACAAAGCACAGGAGTCCTGCAGGTGCAAAGGCCCCAGGCAGTAAACACAAGAAGTGTGACCGTCTGTCAGAGACATTTTCTGACAGCACTGGTCACACTTCTTGAAGCCTGAGACCTTGCCTTCCTTAGACATAGTCCTAGGGGAGAAAGTCACACACACACCCCAACAACCACACAATTAATCCCCAAACACACAGACACACAGGTAGGGATTAAGCAAAGGGGTCTAGGCCTAACTGAAAACTGTTTTAAACTTATAAAAAAGAATTTAAAAGTTTTTAACTATAAGGGAAATAGGGTGGGCTGTAGAAGTACTACACACTATAAAGGGGAAAAAAGGGAGAAATAAATCCCTGACTAAGCTTTCTGAAGTATTAACTTACCTCTGCTGGCAAAAAGGAGACCTCTTTCGCTAAGCGGCAAACGAGATCTGAGGTAGTCCCGCCTTGCATAATGGGATATAGGGTTGCCTCGAGCTGGTAAAAGGAGTTCTCAAGCTAAGAACGTGCCGAGTCGGAGCCGATCCAGCAAGAATGAAGGCGAGATTGACAACTTAACATCATTTTGTTCTATCGACTTTCTAAGCTTGTAAGAGCAATATTTAAAAAGTATCCCTATTTTGATGCTTCCCCCAATATTTATGACTTTGTCCAGACGTCTTGCTCTAAGAGGTATGCAATGGAGTGAATAAGAGTTGTTACATGAAGACGGATATGTAATGTATAAGGCATGATAATAATGAAAGCCTTACCATTTTTTCTTTCTTTTCTGTTAATGTATGTGAACCTCTGCCACTGTTTAAAATGTGAGAATTTAAAAAAAGGCGTCAAAAACTTATGTTTCATTGGACTAGGCAAAGCACCTGGTGGTATCGTATTTAAGGAAAACTTAACAAACGCTCCATTAGTCATGTTAACCAAAATGTTAATGTGTAAATACCTTCTTGACCTACTACAACAGAACATAGCAGTACCATTTCACAAAGGGGGTGGGTCCCATCAGACTCAGATAATTTTAGACCCATCCGCCTCAGCAAAATTCCGTTTAAACCTGTGGAGAGAATCTTTATGGAACTTACCCATAATGACACAGGAGGCTATTGAATTTAAAATGGCACGCACTCTTCAAGAGAAAAGGTTGCTTTCTGAATTGCTCAGAATTCTTTGAAGAGTCAACAGCCATCACTTGAAGGTTTGATAGTTTATGCTCCTTATTTTGAACTTGCTAAACCTTACTGGACTGTTCTGTATAAACAAATAAATAAGTAACAAATGAAAAGCATACAGTGTCGATTCATATGTAGCTCAGTGGGCAAATCACTACTTAAGTGACAAGATGCTAACAATGTGTTGGGAGTCCTCTGGTCTTTGTCTTTGGGCCACTTATTTTCAGACTATTCTTTTTCAGTATGATATAATAGAGAGAAATGAGGTATAACAAAATATGCTGATGATTGCAAGTTTGCATAACACAATTACGTCATTAATTACGTCACTAAAGGTGCGCAGGATAGTGTATAAAAATAAATACCTGTTACAGTAGTAATGACCTCACCTCACCGTCTCAGTAAATGTAGTGCTGTGAAACAATTCCAGGACAGATATATCATAATAAGATACCACTGGTAAAGATTTAGGGGTGACAACATGTGCATACCAAATCCTAAAATGCTGTATTGTATACCCAACAAAAGACCCACTTGAAACAGCATATGAGGAACAACAGCTCCTTATTAAAAGGATCATATGGTTGTCAAACCTTAACTTTTGGAAAGGCTTCAGGGATTTTTATTATATCATGTTTTATTTTCTAACTATGATGGCTTCCCTTGGATTACATATCCATGACATCATCACAAGGTTACTAATATATTTAACTTGTTCGGATGTTAAATGGTTCAGATGGCTTTTCTTGGATTACATATACACATGACATCACTGCACAGTTAATAATGACATCACTGCCACTTTCCTTAAAACGCATCAGTCATGTTTGGAACCATCTTTGTTTTACTATTAAATTGATTTCGCCTTGTGCTCCTCACGATAAAGTTGCAAGTGAAAAAATGAAGATTATAGTGTGCTATTTGATTTTTTAACTTCACTGTTTACTCGGTTCTCTATAGATAGCCGGACGCACAAAATTATGTTATGGTCAGTACTGAGCAATGATTTATATACAACTTGCGAAACATTGTGGGTAAGCAAAGAACTTGCTTCTTTAGATTAGCAACTTCATATTTACATTGTGGTTTAAATACTACATCACAACATGGTAATTTTCAATGTGAAGTGCTCCATCTGCAACAGCTAGTTGACGACTTGTCTTTCTAGGAAGTAAGAGACTACTAATGCATTTAACACGGAAATACAGCTGTCTGCGCAGTGTTTTTGGTGGTGAGGTATTGTGGGTTCAGTTGTTCATAATGCTATGGCAGGGATTTTCAGCTCTGAGAAAAATATTTCAGATGACTGCCCTTAACAACAAAATAAAATGCAAAAAGCAGCACACATTATTCGTCACAAACTGTATAATTTGGTATTGTATATGGTAAGGAGGTTGTATCCAAGTCCAAAGATTTGCTACTACACTCGCTTCAGACCATGAACGATGCACATTTACCCACTGAGTATGTGTAAACCTTTTGTGAGACTGTGCATGTGTGTCTGATTATGCTGTGAGGTAGGGAAGTGTTTTTTAATTCATTTTTTCTGTTTTTAATACTTGCAGGCTTATTACTGAAAAAGCAATCTTGGAAGATATTAGCAGAGCAAGACACCCCTTTCTGATCTACCTCTTTGCCTCCATTGAGACAGAATCCCATATGTATTTCGTAATGGAGTTCGCTGCTGGTGGTGAGCTGTACAAACATGTTAAAGATGGCAGATTGCCAGAGCCTTTGGCAGTGTGAGTACTTTCTGAATATTGAGTCAGATTAACAGTGATGGTCCAGTTTGTGGAACTCCGTTGTAAACCCCAGCTGTTTATATGTAGTGAATATGCCTGTAATCACTTCTGGAAAGTTGTTTTAAGAGTATTTGTTTCTCCTTGTTAAGACTGTCTGAAAAAATATTAAGATCCACATTTTCACTTTATTCAGTTTTTTCATGAACTAAAATTTGGAGTTCTGAAAAGATAACAAAGTATAATACAGAGTTAAATGACTCTGACAAGAAACAAATCTTTAGAAAGTTACTGAGTCTGACTTTCCTGTCATTATTGTACAAAAAACGGTAAATTTAAGTAATTCACAATTTATACATATATATATATATATATATATATATATATATATATATATACATATTCTGTGTTATCTCCCTTCTCATCGATCTTCCTCTTCACTACCATCACACTGATCTTCCCTTTTATATCTTCCTCTAACAACGCCGCTCTTTACACTTTAAGCTATCTACCATTTGTCTGTTTTCTCATTAATTTTGTATACACAGTATGGCAAAATTGCTTTTATTTTTTGTATAATCTAGGTCATTACATTCCATTTTGAACCTTTTGGACCATGGGTTTCCATGGCGTCTTACTTTTAATTCATTTAAATATGAACTGATTTGATATACCTAAGTAAATTGTTATTTCAATATTGTAGTGCTAACTTACTACTATTTGGAACTTTTCTCCCCGGGCCTCTGCTGAAAATGGGCTTTTTAGCCCAGTCAGACATCCCTGGTAAACAAATGTTAAATATATATATATATATATATATATATATATATATATATATATGTATGGGTTAACTAGACAATGCAGAAATACTGAAATGTCGAATTTCAGTATTTCGACCTAATTGTTCCTTTTGATCTTTTGACTGTCATCCAGTGTGCTCCACAACCACAGTACATTGTAGTCAGGAATTCCTGTACACATTAATTTTGTCACAGAGGGTGTGAAATTCCCCAGTATTGAAGTTTTCTGGGAAATCCACACTGTTCCAAAGTTGTTACCTTCATTCAGATTAGTTCTTACAAAGTCAGTGAAATTAGTCTGTGCTCTTTGCTCTTCCTATATGATCAGGTATGAACCATGCTAAAATCTGTAATGATGGACCTGTTTCGAATCTGCTCTATAAATTGTCAGTGTACAACTCCCTCCAAGACTTCAGCCAATTGGCTCAGCAGAGCTGAGTGTTAGTTAGAATAGCGTCAGCAAAGCATCTCTTTATGTGTGAGCAGAACTCTATTGTTCCCGGCTACATGAAATGTTTTGTACCCATAAAGGCTTCATTAATTAAGGTCTCAGTCAGCTTTAGCACTGATGTTTTTAGGCAACAGGATGAATGATGGATCATCAGCTGTAACTCATTTTGTCTTTAATGCTCTTAGTAGCATCTTTATTTATAGCTGGCTGGATCTCCTAAAGTTGCTTGAGCTAAAATCACTGGAGCAAAAGAAGTACAAAAAAAAGGATGAAACACACAGTCTGGTTTGTAAGTGTGCACCAGCAATTGTTGACTTGGGAGATTTCTCCTTCTTCAAGCTTGTGTGACCTTGGATTTTGTGTGTGAATTCATATTCACTTTATGAATAGATAACCATGTAGGATATGAATATACATTTAACATATATGTTTGCTTTATGTTTTAGTTATATGCATCCTTAACATCCTTGAACTTTGATCAGATTGATAATTATTTTATTTGATACCTATGATCAACTTGTTGATGTTAGGCATTATTAATATTTTATATTGTCTATATACTTTTTAAAAAATTTTTTGGACATGACTCCGTAATAGCGGAACATTTTTAATTTTATGATGGACTACCATTTTGCCGCTAAATAGGAAGTATGGTTTTTTTAGCGCTTAGCTAATACACTTTACGGTCAGATAGTAAACAGTGATTCTGGGCACTGATATTAAAGGTTAATATTTTATATTGAGGCCTTTGACTAGTACGTCTGCTTGTGATAATTGATTTAATAGATATTATCCTTAGTCCGCAGTATATGCGGTTTGACGAATTTTGTCATTCAAGTCTATGAATAATGCGTAGAGAAGTACCAATACTGAAAATATGCATATAATTTATGATGTATATATTTTATTCTTTATAATTTTACTAGTGATAAATTCTAAATTTTATTGGCAATGAATTTATATGCCTGAGTATGGGCATTGGTAACTTTTAAGAACTTCTGCTCCTTTAAACTTTAGAATTATTATAGTCTTAATTGCTCAATTACTGCCTCATGGATTGTCTAATTGATACCTGTTTTTGTATATAAGAGAAAGGTTTTTTCTGTATAATTGTAACCTGATGAAGCGCACCTGTGTGTGCGTGAAAGCGCTCGTTCTACATTAAACTTTTTTACTTTTCATGGTGGTTCCTTGCAGTTTTTATTCATCTTCAAGTACAAAAAAAAGGATGAAACACACAGTCTGGTTTGTAAGTGTGCACCAGCAATTGTTGACTTGGGAGATTTCTCCTTCTTCAAGCTTGTGTGACCTTGGATTTTGTGTGTGTGTGTGTGTGTGTGTGTGTGTGTGTGTGTGTGTGTGTGTGTGTGTGTGTGTATATATACATATACATATATATATATATATATATATATATATATATATATATATATATATATATATATATATATATATATATATATATATATATATTCATGTTCAGTCATAGCCTCACCTCAGGCTTTGTGCCCATTGAATGGTGCAGAGCAATGGTTATCCCACTCCATAAAGGGGGAGCCACCTCAGACCCCGGGAACTACCACCCCATTAGCCTGATGAGTCTGGTCTGCAAGGCTATGGAACATATCATCATGGAACTTATAAAGAATGACATTGGTAATCTCCAAACTCTGGACCCCACCCAGTTCGGGTTTGTAAAAGGCAGATCATGTCTTCTAAACCTGATAGACTTCTTTGAAGTGGTAACCAAAGCCGTAGATGAGGGTAAGGTGGTTCACACAGCCTATCTAGATCTTGCCAAGGCTTTCAACACCATCCCCCACTCTGGAATTATAGATAAACGCACTAAACTAGGTGTAAATTCCTATGTCACAAGATGGGTTGCCAACTGGCTCACTGGCAGAACCCACACTGTGAAAGTAGCAGACTCCAAATCCGACTTCTTACCAATGACAAGTGGAGTACCACAGGGTTCAATCCTGGGAACTCTCCTGTTTGGTATCTACTTCTCAGAAGTACAGGCTAACACAGAAGGTCTTTGGCTAATGAAGTTTGCAGATGACTGCAAACTAGGAGCCATAATCGAAACCCCTAATGATGTGAACATCCTACAAAAGGGCCTCACTAAGACAGATGCCTGGTGACAAAGCCATGGCCTCAAGTTCAATGCCAAAAAGTGCATTGCCATCCCTTTTGGTAAAACCTCTGTACCAATGAACTATCACTTAGGCGGTAGTCTACTTAACACTGAAAGTGTGATAAGAGACCTTGGGACACAGGTGGACAACAGTCTCTCCTTTGATAATCATATCGCCACAGTAGTCAGGAAATCCTTCTACTTGACACACCTCATCACAAAAGTTTTCTCATCCAGGAAAAAAGAGGTCATTGTTCCCCTCTACTCATCACTCATTAGACCCATTATAGAGTACAATTCCCCTTTTGGTATGTACCTCACAAGACATCTACAACAACTGGAAAAGTCACAGAAATACCTCACAAAGAGGATTACCAGCCTCAAACAGATGCCCTACGCAGACCGTCTCAAAAAACTCCAGCTTTTCTCCGTCACATATCGTCTGCTCAGAGGCGATCTCCGCCTAACATACAAAGCCATGTCAAACCCAGAGCTGTTGGACATGCTCCACTTAAAGAAATCCCAATCCCTCCAAGCTACATTCTCTAGGGACCTAAACCTTGTCACCACAATAAACAGAACATGCTGGAGGGATGGATTCCTGTCCCAGAGACTTCCCATACTCTGGAACAAACTACCTGTCTCGGAGTTGGTATATTTAAGTGTGTGGGGGAGGGGTGTAGATTATTTGTGTAGCTTATTTTTTTATTAGATTTTATTTGTGTAGTTTATTTTTTTATTAGATTTTCAGACTTTTAAAAGTTCGATCATATGGTGTCGACCATATGACAGTTGAACGTTTGAAAGTTAGATTATCTAATATAGACCCGTAAAGTGTTAGGAAACTGTTGTGATTCTCATTTGCATTTTTAATTGACTCAGGAATGGCTTGTTTAAGGCTGTCAGAGTATTTCTTTTGTTTGTATGTTGGTCAGCTGTTGGCTTACATTTTTTTCTGGACGATTTCAAGTTTCATTGCACCCTAACACAACAACTGTTTAACATATTTTATTGGTAGTTACATCAAGATTCATACAAACCATTTATGTGTGTGTGTGTGTGTGTGTGTGTGTGTGTGTGTGTGTGTGTGTGTGTGTGTGTGTGTGTGTGTGTATATATATATATATATATATATATATATATATATATATATAGATATTTATTTATTTTTGACAGATTATTGAGTTTTTGGAAACTCAAACTTCATATGGTTGAGACCACATGTTCGAGTTTCCAAAAACTCAAAGCATTTGCATGGCGATTGTGGAACAGTGGGGATTTGGTAATTTATCCTTTTCCACAATGTAGTGCGATCTTGGAGTTTGTATATATCTATATATATATATATATATATATATATATATATATGCATGTAATTTGCAGGAAGTGTGATGGGCGTAGGCTTGCCCCCCTGCAAAAATGTAGATTTTGTTGTTTTGTTTTGTTCAAGTTTTTGGAAACTCAAACATATGGTCTTCCCCATATGAAGTTTGAATTTCTGAAAACTCGATAATCTGACATACATCTATATTTATTTATATATATATATATATATATATATCTATATATATATATATATATATATATATATATATGTATATATATATATATATATATATATATATATATATATATATATATATATATATATATATATATATATATATATATGTATAGGTCTACTTTGACCCATCGAAATTACACTGAACTAAAATTTCCCAAGTCCATTTGTGCTGCGCCGATGAGGTCATAACAAGGCTGAAATATGCATATCCACAGCTAGTGGAGTTTGGCTTTATTGGCCTGAAATTGTCCATTAAAACAATGAAACAAGTCATGGGCATTCAGAATTGATAATTAGCTGAAATACCTGATGTTCATAAGGGCCATTTGTATATATCCCATGTGCCTCTGATACAAGAGGTTTGGGAGGTCACTTATTGGAAGTTCTAGCTTTGGTGAAGTTTTCATTTTGTTTTTACTGAGTCCATTTTCATGGAAGTGCATTTATTCAAAAATACACTTTTGCAAAACTGTTCAGCTAAGACAGGTTGCTGGTCCTGGGATCTTGTGGTGGTACAGGTATGGTGTTTTCTCAGTGGTGTATGGGTGGGGACTTAAATATGCCAAGTTTAGAGGCAGATGAAGCTTGTAGATCAATATGTGTGTATATATCTTTAAGAAGCTGTCCAAGGGCTTCCATAAATGTATAAATACTGAGCACGTTTGAGCCTGACTGCCATTTTGTAGTAAGCTGTTGAGATGTAAGCATGTATGTCTGTAAGGTCTGTCTGTTAGCTAGTTCATTTGTATTTTATGATGCTGCTATCCATCCTGTTTCTATGTATTAAAACATCTAAACGAAATACCCTGCCTGTTTGTCATCTATGTTAGAGAGGGATGAGCGACATGGTGTCAGAAGCAGCATGCCTAAAAGGACTTGAGGCCAGGTTGGAATCCAGATTCTTCAGTTCGAGATCAAGAAGCACTCAGCTGAAACTGGAGGAATATACAACAACGAATCATCTCTACTGTATGTATAATTCACAAACCAAGTCAGAAATGAATTTCAGATGTTAAAACTTGATCAACATTATTTCTTATTCGCAAGATATGAAACAAGGCATACAGAATGCTCTAAACAATATCCGCATAAACTATGTCCAATATTGATAAAAATATTCAAATTACTATAAAAAATGTTTGAAATAAAGTCCGAATTGCATAAATGAATAAAATGAAAGGGAAACGTCCGCATTTTCAATACGTGCTTAGCAAATCTGTTTTTTTCACATTAATCAAAGATATCCAATTTATCCGAAGTGTATAAAGTGTTTGCATGTTTGTGCAGTATTACAATAAAGTTATTTCACAAAATACAGCCATTTCAGAGCATATTTCACAAATTTTATTTTTATTTTATTTTACATTTGTTGACTGGGATAGTCCGACTGGATGCATGTCCATTTTCAGCAGAGGCCCGGGGAGAAAAGCTCCAAGGGTAAGCAGATACAGCATTACATAATATCAGCATTACATATTACAGACTATTTACAGAGATTACATAAGTAAACAAGTTAAGTACAAAGTACAATATTTCAAAGAGTTTATTGTGCATTTGAATGTTATTACAAACTCACAGAACAGTTTGTTCGTAGATAGTTACAAGGGCCATATTTTCAGTTTGTATGTGCATACCTTGTGGACATGGCAGACAGATTTCAAAAAACCCACTGCACTTGTGTTTGACAATAATATTGCTGAGAACTGGAGAGTGTTTGAGCAAGAGTATGACATTTTCATACAGGCTGCATTTTCTGATAAAGATGAGTGTACAAAGGCATTTATCCTGTTTAATTTAACTGGGTCAGAAGCTATTGAAAGGGAGCATTCATTTGTGTATGCACCTGCTATCTATGCAGGAGAGGGGGAAAACTGTCATATTGTTGTACCAGCTGAGTCAAGGGAGGACTGTGAGTGCTTAAAACATAAATTCAGAGAAATGTGTAACCCCAAGACAAATGTTACAATGGAAAGGCACTTATTTTATACAATGGTTCAAAAGCCAGGTGAAACTTTTGCAGCATATATAACTGACTTGAGAAATAAGGCTAAAACATGGAGATTTGGTGATTTGAGGGATGAGTTGATAAAAGCAAACTTGTGTGTGGTATAAAAGATGATGCTGTGAGAAAGATTTTGCTTCATGACAGTAATTTAACTTTGAATAAGAACATTGAGATTTGTCAGATATACGAGCTCACAGAAAAGCACACAAATAAGCTTACAAATGAGAACAGCTCTAGAAGGCACAATGATAAAGCTCATGTTCATAGTATGCAGCACATGGTTAAAAGAAGCAGGCCCAAGCACATGCCAGCAACTGTTGCCCCTGCAGCACTCACTGGTAAACCCCAGAACTTTCTAGCAGATTGCAGAGTTCACACAGTCGCAGTGAAGCATAACAGTGAGTCAGCAAACTCAAAGCATGGGCCCCATCCTAGTTTCATTGCCAACTGTTGTAATTGTGGTACAAGTCATGAATCCAAAAAGGAAAAATGTTTAACTTTTGGTCAGCAATGTCACAAATGCAATAACTGGAATCATTCCAAAAGGTTTTGTAAATCAAAAGGCCCATATTCTTTTATTAAAAGGGAACGTTTTAAGAAACAAGTTGATCAATTAGAGAGCTGCAACCCTACTCTTTATGTTGATGGTGTGTCAGTGCTTCATGAAACAGTTAATGCAGTAGATTTATGGGCAAAGAATAAAGTATTTTATACTGTTCAGATAAATGGAAAACCCATGGAGCTCAAAGTTGACACAGGTCCCAAGTGCAATGTTATGTCAGCAGAAACATTTGCTAGAGTGTGTAAAGGTGAAAAACTTGATTTGGCAAAGTGTGCAAAGCTTGTTGCTTATGGTGGTGAAGAAATTCAAACTGAAGGCTCAGTAGTACTTTCATGTTACTCTGTTGGAAGACTTGTTATTTTATGTGGTCAAGAGGCACATCCAGTCATTATTAGGGCTCAGAGACAGTTTGAAAGTGGGACTGCTTTCATTTAATAAGGAAGTCCACCACGTTAGCTTAAAAGATCACTACTAGTAATTTCGCCCAGTACATTTTACTACCTATGCTGATCTTTTCGAAGACAAACTAGGGAAGCTTCCAGATGTATACTCCATGAAGTTAGATGCAGAGGTCAGTCCCGTTATAAGGGCAGCTCAAAAAGTTCCAATAGCCATGCAGGACAGAGTCAAGGCTGAGCTAGATAAAATGGTGTGAGAAGGTGTGATTAGTCCAGATGAAACTCCAACTGAATGGTTATCATACATGATGGGAGTTCATAAGAAAAGCTCAAATTAAATCAGAATATGTATTGACTCATGAGGTTTGAACAAAGCATTAAAAAGACCTCATCATTCAATGCACACAGTTGAAGAAGCTGCATCCTTGATGCCAAATGCCACTGTTTTTTTTTGTCTTAAATGCAAAGAGTTTGTTTTGGCAAATTCAGCTTGACAAAAAATTGGCATTGCTCACTACATTCAGTACTCCATTTAGAAGGTACAGATTTTTGAGAATGCCATTTGGGATAAATTCTGCAAGTGTAATATTTCAACATCCAATGGAACAACTTTTTTCTGGGTATGCTTGTGCTATTATAATAGATAGCCTACTAGTAGGATGTAATGGTGAAGCTGAGCATGACAGAAACTTCAGTAAAGTTCTGGAAAGAGCGCATCAAGTGAATCTTAAGCTCAATCCACAGAAATGCAAAGTCAGGCTGCAAGAGGTTACTTATGTTGGTCATTTATTTACTAGTTCAGGCCTACAACCAGACCCTTCTAAGCAAACAGTCATTCTTGAGATGCCAGCTCCAGATAATGTTCAAGCCCTTCAACATTTTCTTGGCATGGTTAACTATCTAGGCAAGTTCATTTCAGATTTGAGCCAACTTTCAGCACCGCTCAGAGAGTTGACACGTAAAGATGTATCATAGTCTTCGTTAGAGCAGCACCAGAGAGCATTTGACATCCTAAAACAGAGAATTGCTAGTCCACCAACTCTCAGATACTATGATGTTCACAAACCAGTAACACTTTCCTGAGATGCTTTGAAATTTGGTCTTGGTGCAGTCATTCTACAAGAAGATGACTAACTAACTACAGCACTACACCCTCCTTGACTTCTCATAAGTATTAGACTCCCGATTGGTCCTTCCTGATCAAGTGAAAAATCAGTTCCCTTCCCTAATCTGATCAGTAAAAAAAACAGTTCCCTATACTAATCTGGTATGTCCAAGGGTCAGTTTCAAGGTTACTCTCCAGTCCAGCTGGTGAATCTGGGAATTTTGAGGCAATGTTACAATTGCCTTATGTACACAGACAACCCTCTCCTCCTTCTAACAAACTGTAATACATGTGAGAAATGCAGTTACACAGCCAAACTGGAGGCAGTGCTCTATCAACCCAAGACTGGCACAGTCAGTCAGGAGGAAAATGTAACCACCCACACCACAAATCCAGTCTCACATAGACCTATTGCATCTGCATACCCAACACATAAACACACAAAAACATACTCGGAGGCTCTAAATAAAAATCTGCCTAAACAGCAAAGACCTCCTAAGCAGATATCCAAGCAACAGCCACCCCTCAACAATACCCACAAATCCCATATCTCACAAAATCAGTGTGCCTCACAGTCACAGCCCATAAGGCCAAACACACCAAATACACTTGTTATAGGGGACTCTACTGTCTGGCACACTGACGTCCCACTCACCAGACTGAACAAGGAGAATGTCACTGTAAGCTGCCTGTCGGGTGTCAGGAGCCTAACACAAGCCCTCAGGTCACTCCAAAGCAAGTACAAGTATGATTCCGTCATTGTCCATGCTGGTGTGAATGACCTGAGACGTACCTCCCTGCACTACATGAAAAGAGACATACAGGAGCTCTCTGACCATGCAGCTCAGGCTGGTATGTCCCTGACCTTGAGTAGCATCTTTCCCTCACCAAGAATGATGCCACAGTATAAAGACAAAATGATCAGTTTCAACAATTGGCTAAAGTATTGGTGTCATTCAAAGGGGATCCAGTGTCTGTCAGCCTGGGATGACATGCTCGACAAGCCACGTTGCTTCGCTAGGGACGGCTTGCACCTGTCACCCTTAGGCTTTCGTATACTGGCCAAGGCTCTTGCCAACCCCATAGTGCCTATTTTAGGCAAGGCTCAAAGGACAAACCCACCTCCATAGACAACCCAAAGATAAAAAAACTAAAGGTAATGCTACTCAATGCCAGAAGTCTAAACCTCAAGATGCATGCACTCGAGACTCTCCTCAGTATGGAGGAAATCGATGTCTGTGCAGTAACAGAAACCTGGTTCAAGACTCCTGAGAGCACCCCAGCACTACCAGATTATAACTCATACCATGCATTTCGGCCCCAAAACTCGGACCAAAGCACAAAAGGAGGGGGAGTATCTATATCCATCAAAGATACCTACACCTCCAGGTTAGTGGCACTGCACGAAGCATCGGAAACCATCCATGTGCAACTAACAGCGGGCAAAACTGCCTTTCAGTTTGTAACCTGCTACAGAACACCCTCCCTATTACAGGAACCCCACTTAGCATTCCTGAGAACACTGGAGAATATGAAGGTCTCTCCAAACAATATGTTATTGGGTGACTTCAACTACCCAAACATTGATTGGGAAAACTACTCAAGCCCAAACACCCTCGCCCAATGGTTCCTTGAATTTATAAACTCTAACGCAATGGAACAACTGGTCACCACTCCCACAAGAGGGAACAACATATTGGACCTGGTCATCACCAACATGGGGACTCCATGTTCCATACCAGAGGTAAACCCCTCATTGGTAAGATCAGACCATAAACAAATTTCCCTGGACATCCATATCCCGTCCCCACCCCCAGCCAAGGAAATCACTGTAAAGAATTTCTCCAAAGCCAACTTTGCACTTCTCAAGACTGAGGTGGAATCCTTCAAAGCCCCTGGGCCAGAGGATAATACAGCCCAATCCGTAGAATCCTTTACAAATGCATTTTATGAGCACCTGCAGGAATGCATGGATCGTGCTATCCCAAATAAAACCAAGACTCACTCCTCCAAAAACAGGAGACCGGTCTGGTGGAGCCTGGCCATAAATAAGCTATACAACAGAAGGAGGAAGCTACTACATGACAGAGCAAAATCCCAAAAAAGGGAAGGCATCTCTGATCAGTATTAGCAAGAAACTTCGATCCCTCATAAAATCATCAAAGGCCAATTTCGAAAGAAAAATTGCCCTAGACACTAAATATAATCGCAAGGCCTTCTTTAATTATGTCAGAAACATGGGCAGAAACTCCCAGATCTGCTCTGAATTGTTGCATAATGGTACAAAATATACCGAACCTACAGACATAGCCAACATCCTGGCAGACAGATTCAGCGCAAACTTCTCCCCCCCTTCCCCCCCAAAGGAGCAAACGCCTATCCCAACTGAATGTAACCTCCCTGACATCACAGATGCACAGGTGAAAGCTGCCCTCTCCAAAGCAAAAAAGACAGCATCTATGGGACAGGACGGTGTCCCAGGCTGTGTCTTACACGAGCTCCAAAAAGAACTGAACCCTCACATTAAGTCACTGTTCAAACTTAGCCTTACTACAGGATATGTACCCAAAGAATGGCATACAGCTACAGTGGTCCCACTCCATAAAGGTGGTGCCACAATGGACCCTGGAAACTATCGCCCCATAAACCTGACTAGTCTGGTCTGTAAAGCTATGGAGCGTATTATCATGGAACTCATAAACAAAGACATTGGGAGCCTCTAGACACTGGACCCTACCCAATTCGGCTTTGTTAAGGGCAGATCTTGCCTCATAAACCTAGTTGATTTCTTTGAAACAGTTACCAAAGCCATAGATGAGGGCAAGGTAGTCCACACAGCCTACCTGGACCTCGCAAAAGTCTTCGACACAATGCCCCACTCGGGCATCATAAATAAGCTTACCAGCTTAAATATCAACCCCTATATCACAAAATGGGTTGCAAACTGGCTCAGAGATAGAACCCACATGGTCAGAATTGCAGGTGCCATGTCCGAATCCAAACCAGTTACAAGTGGCGTCCCACAGAGCTCAGTTCTGGGACCTCTCTTGTTCGGTATATACTTCTCTGAGGTTCAGGCTAACACGGGGGGATTTTGGCTGACAAAGTTTGCAGATGACTGCAAACTGGGGGCCATAATCGAATCTCCAGCTGACACAAGCATCCTCCAAAAGGGTCTCATAGAGATGGATGCTTGGTGCCAGAGCCACGGCCTCAAGCTAAATGCTAAAAAGTGCATAGTCATCCCCTTTGGGAAAAACAAGGTGCCCACAAATTACCACATAGGTGGTAATCCATTAAGTATGGAAGAAGTAATTAGAGATTTGGGGACCAACGTAGATAGTAATCTCTCCTTTGATAATCACATTGCCAAAGTGGTTAGAAAGACCTTCTATATAGCCCACCTTATCACGAAAGGGTTCGCATCTAGATCAACAGAGGTCATTGTGCCCCTCTACTCATCACTCATCAGGTCCATAATTGAATACAATGCCCCTTTTGGGATGTACATTACCCGACACCTGCAGCAACTGGAGAGACCACAAAAGTACCTCACCAAGAGGATCATGGGCTACAAACAGATGTCCTATGCAGCTCGACTAAAGAAACTCCAGCTCTACTCAGTTGCTTACCGCCTACTCAGAGGCGATCTATGCCTGCCTTACAAAGCCATGTCAAACCCAGAATTAATGGACATGCTCCACCTCAAAAAATCCAAGTCCCTTAGAGCTACTCGCTCCAGGGACCTAAACCTCAGCACAAAAATAAATAGGACATGCTGGAGGGTCAGATTCATTTCCCAAAGGCTCCCCTCACTCTGGAATAGAATCCCATTTCATGTTAGACATAGCCCCTTGCAGACCCTCTTCAAGCGAAATTTGGATGCGTGGATGGGAAATCGCAAATTCACCCCTGGGATCTCTCCTGTGTCCCTGCTAGACAGAGGCACAGTAAACTAATCTTAAAAGGGTACCTTCTGTGACCTACTTTACAGAGGCACAGTAGGCTAATCTAATAGGGAGGCGGAAGCCAAATACACTCTGGCTAGGCTTATAAATGCCCTAGGGCAGATAGCCTAGTATCTACCTATGAACCTATAACCTATAAGATCAACCTGTTGCCTATGTATCGAGAACTCTTACCCAAACTGAAATGCAGTATGCCCAGATCGAGAAAGAGCTTTTGGCAATTGTGTTTGCATGTTCGAAGTTGCATGATTATGTTTATGGTAGACCTATCCAGATTAAAACAGACCACCAACTTCTAGTCACAATTTTGGGAAAGCCTATGCATTCAGCTCCAGACAGACTGCAATGCATGATGCTGAGATTGCAAAAGTATAATTTCACTCTTGTCTACAAGCAAGGCAAACTTCTTTATCTTGCTGATACATTATCAAGATAATGAAGTGACACCGCTGAACAGCATGAGAATGAGAACCTTGATTTTAAAGTCATGGAAGTGAGAAATTTTTCTTCCACGCATCTCAACACAGCCGCAGATCCAGTTTTACAAATGCTCAACCACTTTATCAATCAAGGATGGCTGTCAAAGCAATCTAGTTTACCTCCCGGAGTGCAACCCTATTTTCCATACAGAGATGAGGTTGTTTCTGACAATTGCATCATTATGAAAGGTCCGAAAGAAATTGTTCCAAAGTCCTTGCAACCTGAGTACATTACTATCTTGCATCATGGTCACCCAAGAACCGACTCTACCAAAAGAAGGGCAAAAGGACTAGTATTTTGGCTTTCTATCTCGCAAGACATTGAGAGAGCACTTTCATCTTGTTCGGTGTGTAATAGTACAATGCCAAATCAACAGGAGGAGCCACAGACATTTTTGAGTGGCATGGTCAACATTATTTGGTGTTAGTACATTATTACTCTAATTAGTTTGAGATTGACCTACTTCCCAACCTAGCATCCAGTACTTCCATTACTGAGATGAATCCTCATTTTGCAGTACGTGGTAGCTCATACAAAGTTATTTCAGACAATGGCACACAGTTTACAAGCCAACAGTTCAAAAGATTTACTGAGAATAGGACTTTATTCATGTCACAAGTAGTCCTGAGTACCCGCAGTAAAATGGTTTGGCAGAACGTGCAGTTCAAAGTGCAAGACAGTTACTAGAGAAGTCAAAATGAGACAATGGCGATGTTTTCCTGAATCTCTTGAAACTCAGAAATATTCCTCGTGATAAACATCTTGGTTCACCTACTCGGAGACTTCCGTCGAGACAAAGCAGAACCATATTACTAATCAGTAGTCAATTGTTGGTTCCATGTGTTAAGAACAGGTCAGTGAAAGCCAATCTGTTGAAGAAACACCTAACCCAGAAGTCTTACTATGATAAAACGAGCAAACCGCTCAATCCATTATGAGAAGGAGACGTGGTAAGGATGCAAATGTCCAGAGGTTATGATCAGATTGACGTCATGAAGAGTATTTGTCCAGAGCTGAGATCGTACATTGTGGAATCACAAGGAGCAGAGTTTAGGCGGAATCAGAAACATTTGATACAGGTGTCTGAGCCTATATCACAGCACATAGCCTGTGAGAAAGACTTTATCTCAGAGTGAGTTGTCTGGTGTTCCAATACTTGAGGAAATTCCAGAGGACATTCCCATTCCTGTGATGGATCCAGAAGTTCCTGATATGATTTGTTCACTGAAGACTGTCCCTGTTGCTAAATTCAGTCCAGATTGTTATGTTATGAGATCCGGTCATATCGCCAGACCATGTAACAGATACACGGCAACTTGGACATGAACATTGTGTTTGTTTCTAATGTGTATAATAATGTATGTCTAACTCCAATGTTATTTTCAACTAAGGGCAATCTTTTTAAGATGGAGGATGTAGATCAATGTGTGTATGTCTCTTTAAGAAGCTGTCCAAGGGCTTGCACAAGTATATAAATACTGAACATGTGCAAGTCTGACTGCCATTTTTTAGTAAGCTGTTGAGATGTAAGCATGTAGGTCTGTAAGGTCTGTCTGCTAATTAGTTTGTTTGTATTTTATGATGCTGCTAGTCATCTATGTTCGAGAGGGATGAGCAACAAAGCTCAACAATTAACAGTTAAGATAGGAGGAGATGAGATAAAAATGCTGATGTATAATCAATCTGCAAGAAAGTCTCCAGCAAAAGGTGGTATTCTGGTGGAAGTTTGGAATCTGGGAAGGAAAAAAGTGATAAAGATTTGGAAGGGTTTGTTTAACAGTATTTTAAAAGGAGGGGAAGCACTAACATCCTGGAAAAAAGTTGTGGTGTGTAATACCTAAAGACAGTAAAGGCCAATCAACTCCGGCTTCATATTGGCCCATTTCAATTTCAAACCACGATTACAAAGTATTTACATCTATAATGGCTACAAGAATGGCAAAGATAGTCCCAAAATTGATAGATATGGATCAATGTGGTTTTTTGGAGAGGAGGCAAACATTTGATAAAATAAATACAACAATGATGATCCAGAGGGACTCAGAATAAAAGAAAATATCACTGCTTTTGATGGGTCTTCACGCAGAGAAAGCATCTGACAGAGTAGGCTGGAATTTTATGAGATGTTCAATGGAAGCATTTGCATTTTCTGATACAATAATAAGGTTAATTAGGAGGATATAAGAAGGACTGGAGGCAAAAATCAAAGTAGGAGGGTTCCCCTCGAATAAGTTGTTTCTGAAAATAGGAACCAGGTAGGGGTATTCACTTTCCCCTTTGTTATTTGCATTATGTTTAGAACCATTGGCAAAGAAAATAAGGGACGTGGAAATTTAGGGATATAATTGGTTTGGTAATCAAGAGAATTTGGCTTTATTTGCAGATGATATTATTTTGTACCTGATAAATCCAGAAAAGGACATCTCAGTGTTGTGGAACATTCTGAGACAATTTCAGATTTTTTCAGGATATAAAATGAATGAGTATAAAACAAAGGCTATAGCTGCAAACTGTATACCTGTACATGAATTGTCTCAGCAATATCCATACTTATGGGGACATGATAAAAATGAAGTATTTAGGAGGATGGATTAAAAAGGATGGTGTTGTGGCAGATAAGGATATGTGAGAAGAGACTAAAAAGATGATACAAAAAATGCAAAACTGGAAGCTCTTTTCTATCAACACGAATAGCAAGGTACAAGCAATAAAAATCTTTTTAGTCTCTTTAGTTTTACTATACACAGGTTTCACATATTTTTATCGGTCAGAAGAGGAGTTGTGGATAGTAATTAATAAAGAGTTAAAGGATTTTATCTGAGAGGAGAATAGGGGGAGAGTCAAGTGGGATTAATTGATCCTTCCAATAGAACAAGATGGTTTAGGATTACCTGATTTGAAGGGATATTTTAGAGCTACACAGATAAAGCTTTTATATATAACACAAGCAGAAAGCTACAATTCAAAGTGAAAAGAGATGACGATGAAGCAGACAGTGAATTTAAGAAATAAGGAGAGACTGGGATTTTGGACGTAGGGCCTTAAGGAGAATAACAAACAGTCATACAGAATATTATCTTCATAAAATAGCAGAAAGCATTCTAAGAGCTAAGCTAACATGGGAATGGATAAAGGAAATTCTGCTGATAGGAATGATTGCAATTAAGGGTACAGAAAATAGGCAAGAGGAGGCTGAAATTTACTGGATGAAACTGGTAAAAGAACCAAGGTACTGGGAACAAATAGTTAGGAAAAGGTAATAGACTGGGAAGAGGCCAAGAAGACATTTGGACTACAGGCTAGAGATTGCCTTCTCTCTCAGGGACTGATATGAGAATACAGGCAAACAGAAAGGGATAGATGAATCCTAAGTGAAAGACCTGTTCTGGAAGAGTTTGTAGTTAAAACTAGAATAGAAATTACGCTAAAAAGGGATAATTACTAGGGTATATAAAAATTGCACGATAACTATAGGAATCACTCAAAGGATGTTAGAAAATATTGGGAAGAGAGATTGGATAAGCAATTCACAAAGAAACAGTGGGGGGATATATGTGTGGCTCCAAAATATGTAACAAATTTGAGAAGATTTAGGATTTTGATTTTTGGAAGTGTTTGCATAAGTATTTTTATACTCCAAACAGACGCCAAAGAATTTTTCCTCAGGTAGATGACAGATGTTGGAGGTGTGATCTGTGTAATCCAAGGAATCTGTTGCATTCTGCAACCCATAAGTACAATTTAATATTGTATTTTGCACTTGTAAACTGTATTTTTGCTATATTCATTTTAAATATTATATTTTCTATATATTTTGCTGATTGACATGCATATCCTGAGGCAGTGTAGCAACTGCCTCGTGTACATTGACAACCCTCTACTCCTAAATCACCCAAGTACAATTTGTGAGAGATGCATCTGCACTAAGAATCTGGAACCTTTGCTCTGTCATGCACAAAACAGTAACACTGAACAGGTTGTCAGCTCACATACTACATCTCCTACACAAACCATGCACTCAACACATAAACCATTATACACAGGGGTACTCACCAGAAAACAATCTAAACACCAGAGACCTTCCAAACACAAACATGCCACACCTAATACAGCACCTACAGCACCAGTGTCTCACCAAATAAGCCCCTAAGCAAAGCACAGGCTGTGGAATGGTGATTCATCACTGGGACAAAGCAGAAATTCCTTAAGATTCCAAGACCAGAATAAGTTATTTCTCACATTTATTTCATTGAATTGTACCTCTTTAACATTATAATTGTGCTATAGAGCTACTCTACTACATTACACACTGGTTTAAAGCTTTTTTACTGTTTCACTGCACTTATATATTGTTTTATACTGTTTAACTCTACTTTTCATTGCTAGATACTGTTTCATTACTGTAAGTGCATTTGTACTAAATTATTTAACTGTAAACTGCTTTTTCATACTGAGAGTTGTATTTTCTGTAAGTGCTCTATCTGTGCTTTTCTGTACATTTTTTGTGAGGCTTCTGTGTTCTAGCCAGGTATCATATAACTGATTTGTTTGCAATTAAAAGCATTCTCTAGAGTCTCCTTGCTCCTTTATCTGCATAAAACGTTCATTTAGTGGCTACAGCTAGTAGCTGTAATAGTTTCCCACCTGCCCTCCCTATTGGTGTCTTGTTCTTATACTTGGTGCCTTTGCAGTTGTCCACCCATACTCTAAATTTGATCTGGGACACTCCTCCCAATAGCTCATTCTACCTAATACAGAGAGAACATTTGAGAAGGCCAACCCACTTAGGTTCTTAACCTTGAATTATCTTCTGTTCCTGCTTTCTCCCTTTCCACTTTACTAAAAAAAATAAATAAATAAATACATTTTTGCTAGAATCTCCTTGTGTTCAGACTGAGTGTGCTTCTCAGCTTGTTGTATATTTGTGGGCAATTTAAACTGTTCAGAGTTGAATAAAATAATAATTGAATTCAGTTTAGAATACAGTTTGAATACATTGCATTTATTTAAACTGTATTTGCTTTAATACTGCTACACACTCAAGTGTGCTAGCTTGCGCTGCACTTGAATTGTTTTTAGTGTTGTTTTAGCTACTTTTCTGTAAAAAAAATTCTAAGCTTATTTTCTGCCTTTTCTGTAATTAGTCTGGTCCAGATACAGATTTGCTCTATCCAGGACTGTTTGTAAGCTTCTGAGGCCCCCAAGTCTTTCTGTGTTGAAAGGAAGCCTTCTAGCTTATCAGTGGGAGTAGTAAGCACTAGGTAGTCTATCTACCACAAGAGGAGTAGTTTCTGACCCAGAAATTGTTGTTTATTGGCCGTTTGGGCAATTTTTTCCATCTCTTTCAACTTTCTGATTTAAAAGCCTACATTTGCACTTGTTTCCCCTCCTTTCCTGTAACTAGTCTAGTCCAGACACAGATTTGCTGTATCCAGGACTGACTGTAAGCTTCTGAGCCCCCAAGCCTTTCTGTGTTGGAGGGAAGCCTTCTAGTTTATCAGTGGGAGTGGTAAGCACTAAGTAGCCTATCTACCACAAGAGGAGTGGTTTCTGGTGCAGAAATTGTAGTTATTGGCTGTTTGGGCAATTTTTCCATCTCTTTCAACTTTTCTGGTTTAAAAGCCTATGTGAGCTTGTTTCCTGCTTCTCCTGTAACTGTCCAGTCCAGATACAGATTTGCAGTATCCAAGACTATTTGTAAGCTTCTGAACCTCCCAAGCCTTTCTGTGTTGGAGAGAAGCCTTCTAGCTTATCAGTGGGAGTGGTAAGCACTAGGTAGCCTATCTACCACAACAAGAATGGCCAGAAATTGTGGTTTATTGAACTTATGGACAGTTTTTTCCATCTCTTTCAACTTTCTGGTTTAAAAGCCTGCATTTGCACTTGTTTTCTGCCTTTCCTGTAACTAGTCTAGTCCAGATACAGATTTGCTGTATCTAGGACTGTATGTAAGCTTCTGCGCCCCCAAGCCTTTCTGTATTGGAGGGAAGCCTTCTAGCTTATCAGTGGGAGTGGTAAGCACTATGTAGCCTATCTACCACAAGAGAAGTGGTTTCTGGCCCAGAAATTGTAGTTTATTGGCTGTTTGGGCAGTTTTTTCATCTCTCTCAACTCAACTTTCTGGTTTAAAAGCCCGCATTTGCACTTGTTTCCTGCCTTTCCTGTATCTAGTCTAGTCCAGATACAGACTTGCTGTATCAAGGACTGTTTGTAAGCATCTGAGTGGTGCCAAAGTCTGCTCTTCAATTTTTCCCTTAGATCTACTTGTTCTCTCCTCTCCTGCACTTTTACTAGCTTATTCGTCTGGCAATTTACCAAACTTCTTGTAGCAATTATTGTAGCACACAAAAGTGCTACCAGCACTAAATGTTCTACAAGGAAACAGCGGCAGTACTTATTATTATTGCCCACCCCTCAAGGCATGTCTAAAGGTCAGTTATCTGTGCTTTCTCCTATTAACCTGGTGAACTTGAGCATCCTGAGGCAATGTAGCAACTGCCTCATGTTCACTGACAACCCTCTACTCTTACATCCCAACACCCAGACTTGCGAGAAATGCACTTATACATCCAAACTGAAAGCCACACACTCTCCAGCCAAGACCGGAACAGCTGGTCAAGAGGAGAAGGTCAACACTTGCACCACCCCACATGGAAGACATAGCCCTCTAGAACACACACCAGCACTGCCTTCACATAAAAACACAAACTACACACCCAGTTTCGTGAAGGCTTTCAATAAAAATCTACCCAAACAGCAGAGACCTCCAAGGCAGAAACACACTCAACCACCACAACACAGCACTAATCATGAGACACATAACTCTCCTAAACAGTGTGCCACTCAACCAAAGCCCCTAAGGCAAAACAGCATGCCCAACACACTAGTCATAGGTGACTCGATAGTGAGGCACACTGATGTCTGACTTACTAGGTTGAATAAGGTGAAAGTAACAATCAGCTGCCTGTCAGGTGCCAGAATCCACCACATAATGCACGCATTCAGGTCCCTCAACAACAGGTACAAATATGACTCAGTCATTGTACATATGGGTGTGAATGACCTGAGATGTACCTCCCTGGACTACATGTAACGAGACATGGAGGAGCTCTCAGATTATGTAGCCCAGGCAGTTATGACCCTAGCCCTGCGCAGCATCCTACCATCCCCCAGAATGATACCACAGTGCAAGCAGAAAATGATTGATTTCAACAACTGGCTAAGTCTCTGATGTCATTCTAAGGGGAGCCAGTATCTGTCTGCCTGGGATGACATAATTGACAGACCTCGATGCTCTGCCAGAGGTGGCCTGCATCTGTCACCCTTGGGCTTCTGTATACTGGCCAAGGCTGTGGACACCCCTATAGTGCCTTTTTTAGGTGGTGTTCCAGAGACCAAATTACCACTATAACAGCTACAACAAATGCAACCTGAGGGTCATGCTGCTCAACTCTAGAAGTCTAAATCTCAAAATGCACTTGCTCGAAGCACTCCTTAAAATGGAGAACATTGACATTTGTGCTGTAACAGAGTCCTGGTTCAAGGCAGCAAAGCACCCCTACACTACCAGGCTATAACTCTTTTCACACCTTTTGGCCCCAGAACTTGGACCAAAGCTCCAAAGGCAGTGGTATTTCCATATTCATAAAGGATGCGCACACCTCCAAACTGGTAGCCCAAGATAACGCATCAGAGATACTTTAGGTGCAGCTAACATTGGGTAAGACAGCAATTCAGGTTGTAGCCTGTTATAGATCCCCAACCATGTCCCAAAACCCAAAGTCTATGTTCCTAAGCACCCTGGAGAATATTAGGTCCAACCTAATACTGTCATACTAGGCAACTTCAACTACCCCTCCATTAACTGGGAAAACTACTCATGTACCAATACACTTGCCCAACGTTTCCTGTAGTTTATTAATTCCAATGCCCTGGACCAGCTCATTCTTACCCCTAGTAGAGGTAACAACATCTTTGACCTGGTCATTACTAACATGGGTGACCATTGCTCTACACCAATAGTCAACTCCTCCCCGGTCAGCTCTGACCACAAACTAATCACCCTGGAAGTCCACACACCCCCAAAAAGGTAACCACCATGAAAAACCTCTCCAAAGTTAACTTTGGGCTCCTAAAAACAGAGGTGACTAACTTGATGGCACCCATGCAAATGGAGAATATTTGCATGACCGCTGAATCATACAACAATGTACGTACGAACACGTATACAAATGCATGGATCTCACCATACCCAATAGAGCCAAGACACTCTCCTCCAAAAAAGGAAGCCAATCTGGTGGTTCCCTGCCATAAACAAACTCTATAACAGAAGGAGGAAACTGATGCAGAATAAGGTGAAATCCCATGACTGGAAAAACTCCCTTATCAGCCTCAACAAAAAGTTGAGATCCCTCATCAAATCCTCTAAAGCTAGCTATGAAAACAGAATTGCAGCAGATAGTAAAGACAACCACAAGGCCTTCTATAGTTATGTAAAGAATTGCCACGGCAATACCCAGATTTGCTCTGAGCTATTACACAATGGTACCTTCTTTACCGAGCCAACAGATATTGCCAATATACTGGTGAACAGATTCAGTGTCAACTTTACCCCCCCTAAAGGATCACAATACCAGTAGATTGTCAGGCACCTGGTATTACTGCTGCAAAGGTTAAAACAGCACTGTCCAAGGCCAAGAATACAGCTTCTATGGGACCTGACAATATCCCTGGCTGTGTTCTATATGAACTACAGAGTGAACTGGCACCTCACCTGTGTGCTCTGTTCAATCACAGCCTCACCACAGGCTTTGTCCCTACCGAATGGCACACTGCTACCGTCATCCCTCTCCACAAAGGATGAGTGACCCTGGAACTATCACCACATTAGCCTGACAAGTCTGATATGCAAAGCTATGAAACACATCCTCATGGAACTAATAAACAAGGATATAGGGAATCTCCAAACTCTGGATCCCACACAGTTTGGTTTTGTGAAGGGTAGATCATGCCTGCTCAACCTGGTTGATTTCTTTGAGTCAGTCACCAGAGCTGTGGATGAAGGCAAGGTGGTTCATACAGCCTACCTTGATCTGGCCAAGGCCTTTGATACCATTCCCCACTCAGAAATCAGAAAAAGCTAGGCACCAACCCCTATATAACTAGGTGGATTGCAAACTGGCTCACAGATAGAACCCACAGTGTGAAAGTAGCCGACTCCAAGTCAGACTGCCGACCAGTCACAAGTGGAGTCCCACAGGGTTCAGTCCTGGATCCTCTCCTATTTGGTATCTACTTTTCTGAAGTCCAGGCCAACAAGAAGGGACTCTGGCTGACAAAGTTTGCAGATGATTGCATGTTGGGAGCCATAATTAACTCCCCAAATGATGCTGACATCCAGCAGAAAGGCCTCACTGAGACCAGAACCATGGACTTAAGCTCAATGCCAAAAAATGTGTTGTCATCCCATTTGGGAAAAACCCAGTTCCCATGAATTACCACATTGACAGTAGTCCACTGAACATAGAAGGTGTTATAAGAGATCTGGGAACACAGGTTGACAGCAACTTCTCTTTTGACCACCACATTGCCACTGTGGTCAGAAAGTCCGTCTATGTGGCACATCTCATTACTAAGGGTTTTGCATCCAGGAAGAAAGAGGTCATTGTCTCCCTCTACTCTTCCCTCATTAGACCAATCATCGAATACAATGCCCATTTGGCATCTACCTCACTAGACACCTGCAACAACTGGAGAGGCCGCAAAAGTACCTCACAAAGAGGATTCTAGGCCTTAAACACTTGTCTTATATGGACAGACTCAGAAAACTCCAACTATTCTCTGTCTCATATTGACTACTTAGAGGCGATCTCTGCTTGACTTACAAAGCCATGTCTAACCCAGCTCTGTTAGAAATGCTACTTCTAAAGAAATCCCAATCCCTCCACACTACATGGTCTAGAGACCTCAACCTCATTACCACAATCAACAGAACAAGTTGGAGGGACAGGTTCATAACCCAGAGACTGCCCATGCTATGGAATAGACTTCCCATACATGTCAAGAGGAGCGCCTCACTGGCCCTCTTCAAGAGAAATCTTGATAAGTGGATGAGAAATAGAAAATTCACCCCGAGTATCACTCTAGTGGCTCTACTCAACATGATGCCAGGGTAATCCTATGGGCTGGGCTTGTAAAGGCTCCAGGGCCATTAGCATAGTACACACCTATGAACCTATGAACCTAAACCAATTTTTTAGTCATAGCTGACTCCATTGTGAGACACACAGATGTCCAACTCACCAGGCTGAACAAGAAGAAAGTTACAGTCAGCTGTCGGGTGGCAGGATCCGTCAGATCACACAAGCACTCAAGTCTCTCAACAAGTACCGTTATGACTCCGTCGTATTTCATGGTGGTGTAAATTACTTCAGATGTACCTCACTAGACTATATGAAGAGATACATGATTGAGCTGTATGAATATGTGTCCCAGGCAGGTATGCACCTAGCCTTGAACAGCATTCTACCCTCAC
Source organism: Protopterus annectens (assembly GCF_019279795.1). Taxonomy (NCBI): domain Eukaryota; kingdom Metazoa; phylum Chordata; order Ceratodontiformes; family Protopteridae; genus Protopterus; species Protopterus annectens. The sequence goes on from NC_056733.1 coordinate 907,393,936, forward strand.
CTAGGATGTTACTACACTTTAAAGAAAAAAAATGACTGACTTCAACAATTGACTTAGTTTCTGATGTCATTGTAAGGGGATCCAGTTCCTGTCAGCCTGGGATGACATGGTTGATAGACCACACTACTTTGCCAGAGATGGTCTTCACCTGTCACCTCTAGGCTTCCGGTTACTGGCTAAGGCATTTGCCACCCCCTTAATACCTTTTTAAGGCAAGGTCTCAAGAACAAAATTTCCATTGTGAAAATATCACTCACAAATAAATTAAAGGTTATGCGGCTAAACACTAGGAGTTTAAATCAGAAACTGCACTCTCTGGAACTACTCCCTTCCTTGGGGGTTGTTGACATCTGTGCAATCACAGAAACTTGGTTCATGGCCACAAAGAGTACCCTGGCCTTGCAAGGCTAAAATGCCTTCCACACTTTCAGACTGCAAAATGAAAGTGTGAAAACCAAAGATAAATACACGTCTAGACTGGTCAGACAGGAAAACTCCATGGAGTTGCTCCAAGTTCAACTAACTGTGGGTAAGACCCCCCCCCTTCAAGTCATCATTAGGTATAGGCTCCCTTCACTGAACCAAGATACCTATTCTGTTTATTTGGATCTGCTTGAGTCAATCAAATTACAACCAAACACTCTAGTCATGGGCAATTTTAACTATCCCTCCATTGACTGGGAAACTGATAAGAGTACCAATATGCTTGCAAAAAAGTTCCTGGACTTTATTAACACTAATGCCTTAGAACAAATAGTATGCAACCCCACAAGGGGTTAAAATATTCTCGACCTGGCCCTCCCCAACATACATGACCGCTGCACCACCTCAAGTAAAGGACCCTTACTGGTTAAATCTGATCACAAATCAGTCTCATTTGAAGTAGCTATAACACCTAAACCTCTCTTAGGTGAAATCAGGCTAAAAAATGTCACCAGTTAATTATACTCTCCTAAGGGATGGCATAAATAATTTCCAAGCTCCTGTTCCCACAGATGGCACTGACAACTATACTAAGGTATACACAAATGCCATATACAAATACTTACACAAATGTATTGACACACCTGTACCTGATAGGATCAAAACAAGATCCTCAAGAAAAAAACAAAGCCTCCCTGGTGGACATCTAGCATTAATAAGTTGTACAACAAAATGAAGAAGTTGTGGTTGTTGTTGTTGTGTCTTTCGGCTTTTCCCGGTTAGGGGTCACCACAGCGAAACTCCGGTCTGCTAATGATTGGCAGTAGATTTTTACGTGCCGAGTTGCCAGCCCTGACGCACAGCCTTCAATGAAGGTACGCCCATTCACGCATGTCTCCACACAGAAGACTCTTTAGCTGAGAATCGAACAGGACAACGTCTTACTGTGAGGCGACAACACTACCGCAGCACCACCACCGCAGTTTAAAGGAAGAAGTTGTGGTCTAAGAATAAAAAAGAGAAGTTCCAGCACTAGAAAAACACCCTCCTCTTTTTCTACAAACAAATAAGACAACTTGTAAAATCCTCTAAGGGCAACTTCGAAAAAAAATTAGCAACCATAGCTCAGGATAACCATAAGGCATTCTTCAGCTATATCCATAACATAAAAGGTAGGACCTAGATGTGTGCTGAACTAGCTGTGGATGGCATCACACACATGAATCTTGCAAAAATAGCTAACTTATTAGCTGACAGGTTTGACAAAAATTTCACCCCTCTGTTCCCTCCAAACATTCCATAAAGCATTCCCTCTACATTTCCCCCACCTTGCATCTCCAAAGAGCTAGTCATTAATGCTCTCTCTCCAAGGCCAAAAACACAGCCTCTAAGGGACCAGATGGCATCTCAGGTTGCATTTTAAATGGTCTAAAACATGAGTTAGCAACTTCATTAGGTATTCTCTTCAATCATAGCCTGAGTACTGGTGATCTCTGAACCCTTTACCCAACAAAGTTTGATTTTGTCAAAGGCAGGTCATGCCCGTTAAACCTGGTGAACTTTTTTGAAAATGTCACCAGAGCCATAAACGAAGGCAAATCTGTGCATGCAGTCTACCTTGACTTAGCCAATGCCTTCGACACAATACCATATTTGGGCATTATTGATAAACTCTCCTAGTTGATTAGCAAACCTTATGTTGTCAGGTGGGTTGCTAACTGGCTCACTGACAGATCCCACTCAGTCAGAGTTGGGAACTTTACCTTAACCAGCAGTCCTATCACCAGTGGGATTCCACAGGGGTCAGTGCTGGGCCCCCTATTCTTTGGAATATACTTCTCAGAAGTTCAGGCCAAAACAGACAGGCTGTGGCTAATGACTGCAAATTAGATAGAATCATTGACTCCCCAAACAATGTCAATATATTTCAAGTGGGATGTACACAAACCAGTGATTGGTGACAAAGTCATGGACTCATACTCAGTGCAAAAAAATGCATTATCATCCCCTTTTGTAAAAACAATATCCCTGCAGGCTATCATATAAATAATAATACCCTAAGTAACAATTCAGTAGTGAGAGACTTGGGAATCCAAGCTGACTGTAGCCTAAACTTTGACCACCATGTGTCTACTGTGGTAAGGAAGGCATTCTGTATTGCACACCTTATTAGCAAAGGCATTACCTCAAGAGCAAAAGAGGTCATAACATGCCTGTACTCAACCCTTATCAGGCCAGTAAATAACTACAGTGCTCCCTTTGGTATGTATCTTACCAGGCACCTGCAGCAACTTGAGAGACATCAGAGATTTTTAATCAGGAAAATTCAGGGTCTCCAGCACGTCATACATTGACAGACTGAAGTCACTGTCACTGTATTCAGTAGCATGCAGACTTCTTACAGGAGACTTGTGCATGGCCTGCACAGCAATCTCAGATCCAAACCTAATGGAAATGCCACACATCCGCAAGTCAAATGGGACAAGGGTCATCTGCTCCAGGGAACTTAACCTGGCCTGTGACATAAATAGGACCTGCTGGAGAGATAGATATGTCTCTCAGAGGTTGCTACTCCTCTAGAATAGGCTACCAGTTCTCATCAAACAAAGCCCCTCTATGACCCTGTTTAAATGTAGCCTGGATGACTGGATGGGAAACCATAAATTCCTACTGGGGATTTCACCTATGACCTCCTAGATATCATCAGACGTTGCTAACTAAGATCTCGAGTTTAGAAAAGCTCATCTATATTTGGTTTCTCTAGTATTATATTGGGTACACATGGCTAGGTTTAGGTTCATAGGTTCATAGGTAGGTACTAGGCTATTGGCCCTAGGCCTATATAAGCCTAGCCAAACAGTACCCTGGCTTTTGCCACCCAAGAAAATTCGGGTCAGTAGCCCGGTAACCACCTATGAACGTATAAAGAGGTAATTGGGAACATATGTTTTGGGAATGTAATGAGTTGGAAGATTTTAAAAAACCCTATTAAATTCTCTGTCAGAAATAGTTGGTGAGCGAATGGATTATTTTTTACAGAATCTGAATTGCATAGACATAATAAGTCTTCATTAAGTTTAATTCTGGTGGCTGCCAAAAAAGCTATTACTAGAAAATGGGAATCAAACTCTAAACCAACTATTTGTGAAGTAGTGAATATTGTAACAGAGATAAAAGAACTGTAAGTGGGATATTTAAGAAAAGGTAGGAGAAAATTACATAGGAAAAATGGGAATTGTGGGAACAGTACATGGAGAAAATGTTTTGGAATGGAATGAAGTTTAAGAGAAGGCAGGAATTGAGAAATTCATGTAATGTTGGCTTGATTATACTGTATAAAAGAATATATGAGATGTGTAATGTTTGTAACTATAAACAAGTAACTATGATTTGTTTTCTTTTACATAAATTTAAGTTTGCCTATGTCAAAAATGATAATTCGATAAAAGTGTTAGAAAAAAAGTAAAATTCACAAGTGTAGATCCTTTGAATTAGTTTTGTAATTTTTATCAAACTAATAAACAATAACTTTAATGAAAGCAGCTTACATACCTACCAAGGATACCGCGTTATAAGGAATGTTCCTCATTTTGAGTATTAGAAAGTGGGAAGTGGTATATTGATATAGGATGCCTTATTACCTGTGTATGTTTCCAGATCTCAAAGATGGGTTATTGGTGGCTTATTAATTCTAGCATAATTCTAGCAATGATGGCTCTGGTATCTTATCTAATGTATGTATGTACACAGCTTTACTGGGGCTAATAGGGACTGATATGAAGGAGTATTTATAGGTTAATGAAAGAAATCACATTGTAATAGTTGTCGGTTGCCATGCAGTATTACTGACCCAGTAAAATTGTAGATGCCTTGTTGGTTATTTGTAACTGTAGTGACTGAATGCATTCTAGATGCAGGTATGCGCGGCAGAGTTATAAATGCTTAATATCAGGCCCCAATAGCCTAGTGGATAAGGCACAGGCCACCTAAGCCAGAGTTGGTGGGTTTTTGTCCCATCTTGGGTGTTACAATCTTGATAAAAAGTAGAGCTTTTGGGTTGGGAGTTGGTATAATAGTTAAGATGTTTACTTTACAGGCATAAGGTCCAGGGTTTGATTCTCACCTTTGGGAAATTGGCTAGGCTTAAAATGGCTCACAAGGGCAGCTAGCCTAGTACTTACCTATGAACCTATTAAATTCTCATGTATGAACGTTTTTACTTAAGGCTTGGGGGGAATTCTTGATGCATAAATGTTAACAGTGACAGTTTTCCTGTCAAAGACAAGGGGCAGACCTTCTGATGTATGAATGATAACTGTGATTGCTTCACTATGTAAGCTCAAAGGAAACCCGTTTTACCGTTTAAGGCTTGGGATAGACATGCAGTATGAATGTTAACTGAGATTTTTTTCCTGTTAACTGTGATAATTTCCTGTTAAATGCATGGGACAGGCCTCCAGTTGTATGAATCTTAACTGTGATTGTTTTCTTAAGGCTTGGGGAGAACTTATGATGCATGAGTGTTATAAGGGTATAATTGTAATTCTTTTCCTGATTTAGGGTTCAGGAGAGGTTGTAGCAAAACCAGGTGCCTATTGTTCCAGTAACAGCCATTTGTGAAAGAAAAGCCTGAGAAGTAGTGTTTGTTGTATTATAGTCTAAGGAAAATAATGCCTGATTGAACAGTACAGAAGAGTGAAATACTGGAGTCGTGGAAATCAAGACATAAAGGGGTGCAATGAGCCTCAGAAGTGAAATACAAAACAGTGAGTAGAAGTGAGTTGTGAGGCTCAAAGCTGAGAGCTCTGATAAGGAGGGATTGTTGGCTGCCAGAGAAAGGGATAAAAAAGGGACTCTTCATTAAAGTAATATTGATCAAGGGAGGAAAGAGCCAATCATCTTGTTTTCAGTCCAGATCCACTCTAGTTAAGACGTTTTTTTTACCTGCTTATGTATTTCTGTGTAAAGGACTGCAGTAGAGGTTATATGATGTTATATGGTAAAGAATATGTGTTTAAAAATAGAACTTCCATTTGTTGGCTCATATATGTCAGATGTGTTCATTAAACTACAAATATATCTGAGAGCGTTATCAAAACTGTAAAGGGACAAATTCCTTTTATTCTGCTTCCAAACATCCGTAAACTGGCATAATTTACTGCGCAATGGAATGGCATTTAGAAGTTCATGAAACTTAGTCCATAGTTAGATAATCTGTTATAATTACGTTTTTTTTTTACTTTCTCTTCATTTCAGATTTTATGCCGCATGTATAGTCCTCGGTTTACAGTTTCTTCACAGTATGAAGATAGTGCACAGGTAAGCAGTTTGATAATACACTAACTGGCACGTTGTTGCCTCACAGCAAGAGGTTCTCCTGTTCAATTCTTGGCTGGAGTGCGGGGAGTGCCTTCTGTGTGGAGCCTGCATGTCCTCCCCGCGGTTGGGTGGGCATTCAAAAGACATGCGTAAATGGGCGTGCCTTCATTGAAGGTTGGACGCCGAGCTGGCACCTCGGCGTTCATGAAAATCTACTGCCAATCATTAGCGGACCGGAGTTCCGCTGTGGCGACCCCTAACCGGGAAAAGCTGAAAGACAAACAAAGAAACAAACTGGCAGCTTTACAGCTGTTGATATGTGGAGAGCATTCTGCTTCTGTCACAAGAGGTGCACTCCTTACCTCAGAATGGTAGTGTAACCTCAGTAAGACTTAAATGCCAAGTACTGCTGAATGCAGTCCCCTGGGAGTGAGATATGAGCAGGTACAAAATATTGCTTTCATATGTGCTTTTTACTGCCATGCCTGCCAGCTAACAAGCTCCACCCCTTCTAGAATATTATGTCTGCTAACTATAAAGCCCCACCCCGTTCTAGAATATTATGTCTGCTAACTATCAAGCCCCACCTCCTTCTAGAATACATTGTAGCATAGTTGGAAGGAATAATTACACAGTGTAGTAAAAACTATGATGGGAGTGTTAGAACACATTTCTTTCCAGGTTAAAATCTGTTACTGATCACCAGAAATAGGAACACTTTCACACTGCATTTTCATTATAGGTGATACTTTTTCTGATGTGACTGCACTGCATTTTTTAATCTTGTAGATGTTTTAAGGAAACAGGCTCTACAACATCAAGGGATGAAATACATAACTACAACTCCCACTTTAGGTACAAGCTGGATTGCCACAGGAACCATCTGGTAGGATGGGAGGAAGTGGCCGATATCAGTTTAGCTATCCTGGAAAAATTATCCATTTAGACCTTTAACTGCATTCTGACAGGTGCTGGGTGCTACAGCAGCAGAGACAAGCCATGAATTGAGTGCTGCAGGCTGTTCAGCAGTGCAGAGTCACTGTACCAGAAGATGGTATGTGAAAGGATGCACCACAACTCATGTTCCAGGCCCTGCTGATGTGTCGGTCCACTGCCAGAGGTTAGGGATGTAGAGAATATAAAATGTCAGAACCTGCATGGATAATGATCCTGTGGTGGCAGGTCTCATCGTCAAATACATGTATTTTAAAGTCGAAAATCAGTAAATTGTCTGTTCAATATATATAGTGAACATCTAAATGTATCAGGACATCAAAAACAAATTGAAAAAAAAATGAATGAAACAGTGCTTTTTTAGGTTAACAATGACCCCCTGCACCCCCTACACCCTCACTAATTAAATATATGGACTCCAAGACTGCATACTAGTAGGAAAAAAGAAAAAAAATCTTATCCCAGTGCTAGTAATTTTGCAGTGACACCTAAGTAAGCTGGCAACTGATTTAAGCAGTTCACACACACACACACACACACACACACACACACACACACACACACACACACACACACACACACACACACACACACACACACACACACACATGCGCATTAAAAAGAAATAGAGATTGTCTCCATAAATCCATCAAGTTCCAACATAATGAATGCTTCCCTCATCGCATGTATCATGGTTTCATTACTACTGGGATAGGGGAATGAAGGTATTAAAAATGTAGATTTTTTGCAAAGATATTTTAGATTACATGTACAAATATCATGTAAAATAACATAACCTTATATATTTTTTCTTCTTCTTAGGGATATAAAGTTGGAAAATCTGCTGCTGGATGCAGAAGGCTATCTGAAAATTGCAGACTTTGGTCTTGGTAAAAGAGGTAGGGCTGGCGTTTTGCTTCTGTAATAAAACTTGCAGTTGCAGTTTTAATTTTTCCTTTCTGAAAATCAACATTCCCAGATTCAGTGATTGCTTTTTGGCTTCACTGCTTAACATGTAGTGTATACTATCCCATAGAAGTTACTCACCATTCCAGGGAATACAGACCCTCTGTTAAGTTAAAGTTTACTCAAGGTTTCTGCTCTCCTAGCATTTACTTTTTAAGGGATTCCAGGAGAAATTAAATAGTACTGGATTAGTCTCTCTCTCTCTGTCTCTGTCTCTGTAGTCACTAACAAAAATAGAGGAATTAAGTTGATTTTAATTTGATAAGGAAATCTATTGCCCACAGACATTGGCTTCCAGACACTTGGGTCAGACCTTAAGTCCTGATACTTTATAGCACCAGAGAGAGACATCCATATAGTTTTTCTTCCTTCCTTTTGTACATTTCTATTAACGACCTGCATGTAACAATCCCACATGCCACCTGCATTCAATATGCAGATGATTCAACATTAATATGCTCAGCTAGCTCACCATCTGCACTACACTCCCTCACTCAGAATGTATTCAACACAGTTGAAACATGGTTCACTAAACGCTGTCTCCTTCTCAATGCTAAAAAAAACAAACTCCTTGTCTTTACACCCACCAGTAAGTCCACCCCAACAGATTTCCCTATCATTTCCAACAATCAGACTATCATTCACCCTGACTCTACAACTAAACTATTAGGAATTACTATTGATAACAATCTTACATTTGATAGTCACATAAATAATACTGTTAAAACTGTCAACAGGAAAATAGGCTCCTTATATCGAATCAAAACTTTCTTAACTCCAACAGCCAAAACCAAAATTGCACACTCACATTTAATTTCTACTCTTCTATACGCTTCTCCCATATACACTAACCTCAAAAAGAATAACCTTGTCAAACTGGAACATGCTTATAACAGCATAGCCAGATTTGCCACTGATAATCCCTTTCGAACTCACCACTGTCAAAATCTAAGGCAGCTAGGCTGGCTTGAACTTCAAAACCTTCTGAAACTCTCCCAACTTACCATGGCCCACAAGATATTTTACCAAACTAACAGTACTCCTATACTTTCTAATCTCATAATTCTCTATAAAAACCTAAATTCATTATGCTTTTCTAACAAGCTTCTAGCTACCATAACCAAAATTAACAACAAGACTGGCAATTCCCTCTTTTCTAACACAGTGGGAAAAGACTGGAACCTACTTCCCATTGAACTAACATCACTCTCTTCCCTAGCTCTCTTTAAACAAAATCTCAAAATACACCTTAAAACTCACTGTTTATGTCCATTCTGTAAACCTGACTAACCTTTGCTACACTAACTTATTTCTTCACCTTACTAATTCTCTCATATTTTTCCTAAAAATCTCAAGGAAAACTGAACTGGTAATAATTAAATATATTGGCAGACCCTTTCCTGCTAATTGTCTGTAAAATCTACTCCATAACTTACATTAAAGTTATGTAATTTTTATTACAGTAATTTAATTCATCACATGACCATTATGATTTTCTATTCTAGTGTAAATACCAACTTTTCCTCTATTTTTATTATTGTTTCATATATATTTTTATTGAACTACCTTCATTTACTATGTTAGAACAATGATTTCTATGTTTATCTCATAGTTCTAGTGATTATCTAATTTTTGCTAGTGGAGCTTTTCTCCCCGGGCCTCTACTGAAAATGGAAATGTATCCAGCTAGACTAGCCCGGTCAACAAATGTAAAATAAATAAATAAATAAAAATAAACATTTCTTAAAAGTGAGGGGATGTCTAAAGACTGGATACTAAATGAGTAGATGTCTGAAAAAGAACAAACTTTCTCTGTTAGGCAGCAGATCTCTACATTAGATAGCGGACGTCTGAGAGCTAGGTGTTGGTCCCCATTATGTCAGAGGTTTCTTTGTCCTTGGACTATAACAAGAGGGCAGAGGAATAATTTTATGTAATACAGGAGGTTGTCTCTAGCTTCATTATTGACCATAAACCTTCAACACTGGAGAAAGTAGCAGAGAAAAAGAGGAAGAAAGGACCTATGCTTACACAAGAAGTCCATAACTGGATTATTCTGACCAAACAAGTGACGATGAAAGTTCTATATGAGCAGCTTCAAAGAAAAAAACGAGCGGTAAGGAGTGGAAAAAACACTTGAAACAAACAAAACACCACTCAGTGTCTGACCAAACCACAAACCCTAAAAATGAGTATCCAATTCATAATAGGGGAAGCCAAAATCCACGTTTAATAGTAAAGGCTGAAAAATACAGCAACTTGAGCAAATAGCAATAAAACAAGTCAAATGATAAAACAAGTCAGGTAAGCGATTTCGTCTGGTAAAATAACAGACTTTATCAAAACCACAGTATAGCACTCTATCTATGCTTAAATGCACATCACTTCCTTTTTCATTTAAAAATTTAAAGCAACAACTTAAAACATTAAATAAGTACAATTAATATAACAATACCACCAAATAAAATAAAATTTAGTAGTATGAAAACAAAACATTATAATATAAGTGCCCTTTCTTTCAAAATAGGCATCAAAGATAAGTGGTCATTGGGGGTTGGTTGGCATTCAGTGTCAGTTGCCACTTTTTTCAATTTCATTACGCCAGTTCCCTCCCCTCACGTTTTGTCTAATAACATCTAAGATACCGAACTTGTAACCTAAAACATAGCTACAAGTTTGTGAGTGTTTGTAAAGGGCGTTATTAGTGTTGTGCGTTTCCATAGCATAACGATGTTCATAAATTGTTCTTTTCAGTGATCTTTCGGTTTTACCTATTATAAGGCTTTGTCTTCATTCTACTAAACATAAACTAAATAAATTGCAGATGTACAGCTCACTTGTGTCAAGTCTTATTGTTACATATTACAGCACTGCCCATGGTGGGTGTTAAGCATGCATCTGGTCAGGCTACCTCCCTCCTCCCATGGTGGGTAAGCCAATCTCAGATACTGACTCTCATTCTCCCTGGATTGCTCCTCAACTGTCTGGATGAATAGTTAATCCAAAGTCATCTGGAATGGCATCCAGGGCTATAAAACTTTCTAGAACATTCTATTAACTCTGAAGTACAACTGTTTTCTCTGCTTACAGATTTTTCCGAAGTACGTATATTGAGGATACCAGCCTATCATACTGATATTAATTAATTAATTAATTTATTTATTTTACATTTGGTTACCGGGAAAGTCTGGTTGGACACAAGTCCTTTTTCAGCGAAGGCCCCAGGAGAAAAGCTCCACATATAACATATATTAATAAAGTACACTTTCACAGGTACAAAGCAAACACTATACATATTACATCGATTAAATAAAACTGGGATGATAACACTTTAAACTGTACAACTAAAAGTAGGGTGAAAAAATGGTACACTATAAAGTACTGAGCTGAAATACCTTAAACTGTACAATCAAGATAACATTCAGTAGGATATAGTATTATAATAATATAAAGTATACAGGAAGTGAAAGAATTATGTTAGATATGTAACATGTAGGATGACAAAAACGTTAAACTTTTCTTGAATTTTTCAGGAATTGATTTTAGAGACAGGACATACTCTTGGTGCGGCACTCCAGTATATAAAGCTCCAGAAATGATACAAAAACGACCGTACAATAGTGCAGTTGATTGGTGGGCACTTGGCATTGTCATCTACGAAATGCTAGTTGGTCAGGTAAGTGCTGTAGCTTTTATTACTGTTTGAGTGCCTTGCCATTTTAACATGCAGAAAAAAATTGCTACATATGTGCTTAATAAGAAATTATGAATTCCTTCAGAAATAATCAGTTTCAAAAGATTACAAACATATTACAGTGGACAGACTAGATGCTGCTTCTCTGGATGACACTGGTTTCAATTTTGTACATTTCTGAAATGTCTACCTGTAAACAATGCATTTAATCAAAGAATATTTGAGGCATTATGCACATGGAGTAGATACAGAAGTGGAATACATGGTCACAAATGGAATGTAAAAGAGTACATGTTACAGAGGACTATGGCCAGGTCTCAAATCATAACCACTTTATTACATGTTTGAGGCATAGACGTCAAGAAGCTCACCTTAGGAACTGAGAGAATGTCAACATGTGAATCTTGACATCAGTGTTGGGGCACATAATAAGAAGTTATGCTCAGATCTCCAATCATTTATTTCTTTTATTTTTATTTATCATTTGTTGACCGGGAAAGTCTGACTAGGTTCCACAGAGCCTGTTTTCAGCGGAAGTCCGGGGAGAAATGCTCCAGATGCATGTCTTTGGAATCATAATTCTTTGTATTGCATGGAACTTTACTGGCTCCATGTACTGCCGCTTAAAGAAAAAAATGTGTAAGAGTCCGAAGTGTTTTATAGTTTGGAAAACCATAAAACAATTAGAGCAGCAACACTCTCCCATGTCCAGATGGATAAAGCTTTAAATGCTACTCAGATGACCAGTGTTTCATTAGCTGACACAGGGGTTGGAGGGAGTGACATGGAAGTAGAGGCCATCCTCAGGAGAGGGGAAGATCTGGGTGGTGCAACCCAATAAGTCAGAGCAGGAGGGACATGTTACCACTGCATGGCTTCATAGACTGGGGGCAATCATTTGAGGAAGCTCACATGCTCCTCCCAAATTTGGTATTGATGGTACCGCAAAGTGGCTGCCAAAAAGTATTAGGAACAACTGGGACCAGGATAAGACCTTGATATCTGCTTGAAGGATGGCTCCATGACTGATTTCACCACAGAACGAATGGGAGGTGATGTTTTTTTCCCCATGAGTAACAAATGGGATACATTGGTCATGGGGTCTGATGATCACCAAACAGTGGGATTAAAAACAAAAAAACACAGAACAGTCACATAAAAAGTAGGCAGAAGTGGTGTTCATCTGATGAATGAACAGCTATAAAAGCTGTCAGATACTCCACTGTGCTCACTGTGTGTGTTTGTGTGTGTGTGTGTGTGTGTGTGTGTGTGTGTGTGTGTGTGTGTGTGTGTGTGTGTGTGTGCATGTGAGAGAGAGAGAGAGAGAGACAGTGAAGTGTAGAACAGCTTTGAAAGCTGTGAAAATGGGATGCTGTTCTGTGGTAAAGCTCTTAGAGCTGTCAAACAGAAACAGAGTGGAGAACTAATGGTTTTAAAAGTTTATCAATACTGCATTCTGTCATGTTTTGCTTGTACGTTTGGCAGAGTGAAATTCTAACAGCTTTAAAACCTGTTTTACCTTCTGCTGCCATTCTTTTCTGGCCAACGTTGTCCCCTGTTCATCTCTAGTCTGAGACTCAATCTTAACCGTATTTAGGGGTGTTTAACAAAAGCTTGTTAAGCACCTTTCTGACATCACAAAGGCACATAACAAGCTTGTCTTTTTCCCATTTTCAGACAATAATCATATTAACTCCATACACTACAAAGCTTACAGTACATATTCTGTGTCTGAAAGGTGTTTAATAATGTTGTCTTTCCAGTAAGTTTGTGGACATTCCATGCAGACTGAAACAAGCATTACATTTAGAAAATGGACTAGACAATAGCAGATGCAATTCATTTCCAGTACTATTTGCATTTTACATCAGGTGAGAAACAGAAGCATTCATAACCATGAGCTAATTGTCTGTCTTAGCTTTCTGTGTCTGTTGACTGCAGATCCTTTAACATATTCTCATGTCGTGGAAGTGAGATAAGGAACACCTGCCTGTTTAACAAATAAATAATACAAAGTAAAAATACAAACGCTATTACTTTCAGGTACTTATAACATCCTGTATTACTGAACCAGGTATACCAGTAGATTCTGAAAGACATGAAAACTCTAAGATCAACTCTAAGGCTCCTTCTTGGCCAGCCAAAAATAAACAAAACTGGGGCTTACATATTGAATAGTGAAATCAGCCAGGTTACCACCCCCCACAGGCCACAAGATATCCAGCTGCACCATTTATCCTTAAGTATACCTGATTCCTGGTACTGTCCCCTGAATCTGGGAGCACATCATTGCTGGGTTGGGCAGGGAAAGTAGATTGTAGCAGCCTGCAGTGTCTCATAATCTGGCCCTGAATGTCAGGGAAGATATTTGATGTGTCATAAGTGGGTGGGGCTAGTGACATCATACATATCACTGTATGCAAAATGAGTTTGGTCCAACCCCCCATGCTGTACTTTTACCAGCAATCTGTCCCACACTTATGACACATCCCCATCACTAAGGATGTGTCTTTATCACAGACAGAAACCCCTCCCACTCCCCAGATGTGGGCAAACTGAAAAAGTCACTTTTTCCCATCCCTCCATCCCCAGCTCATCTAGTACCAGAGCTACTGGTCAGTCTAGGGTCACTCGGGTCATCTGGGCCATAATAATGGCTCCATCCTTCTGCACAACAAAGTTAGTACAGAATAATAACAGAAATACCATGTGTGTACTCCAAGAGAAATACCATGTGCGTACTACAACAGAAATACCATGTACGTACTCCAACAGAAATACCATGTGTGTACTCCAACAGAAATACCATGTGTGTACTCCAACAGAAATACAATGTGCGTACTCCAACAGAAATACAATGTGGGTACTCCAACAGAAATAAAACCCATCTTCTACAAAGTCCACATCACAACAAATAGTTGTGTAAGTAAACTTACTATAACAGTAGATGTTTGAATGATGCCTGCTACAGTAGCCAAAGTTATATGAGTCTTTGTCGAACTGTAAAGCGCGAAAAGGCAAAATAGCAAAGCGGCTTTTCTGCAAATTCGTTCCTGGGAAAGAATTTGTTTGGCCACTTTCACTACTTTGTCTTTTCTACACTGTAGTGCAATCTTGGAGTTGGTATATTTAAGTAGGAGGTGTGGGGGGCACGGCCCCTCATATCGGGGTGGTGTGGGTCCCCCACATTAAGTAATGTTTTTAAGTTTTTTTTTTGTTTGTTTCAGAACAGCGATTGTTTTCCATTGGAAAATAATCACTATTCTGAAGTTTCGACGTTGTAAGCTTTTGCTTACATGGGGTCGATTATCTATCGTTTGCTCTTCTGAGTGTGTGATATGATACTATAGACCTGTACATAACTCTGACAAATTCTACACGAGCAGAGACACATTAGCCCTGAATAGGTGCTGATTACATCGTTAGCACCAACTAGAAAACATTTTTCAATTGCTGATATATGATTTCCTATTAGCAGGCTTTGTTGTCTTCATTAGTACCTGCTGCACGACCTCAGCGTATAACTTGAGCAAGCAGAGTGACAGTATACAGCTAGATTCTGCATATAGATTCCTCAGGAAAGTAAGGTGACAAAGTCACCCCATGGGAACAGTGTGTTATTGTTCACACGCTTAAAGTCTTTAGAGCAGTCAACAAAGTCGAATAAATCCTTTCCTGGAACTCCTTTGCTTTTTCCATTACCCAGCAGATGCTAACAATTAGATCTTTATTGCCCTTACCCCTTATAAACATGTACATCTGGCAGTTTTCAGGCCATATACAGCTGAAGCCTAACTTGTAGGGTATTGTGCATTGCCTTGCTAACATGAAACAAGTGCAGCTGTTCAACAGTATTTCCCACTTTTGGGATTGGAATATAAATTGATCTTTTCCAATATATTGGTTATCATTGTGATTTTCTAAATTTTTGGCAAATTCCATAAGTACAATAACTGCATCATTATGCATGATGTTAACCAATTCAGCAGGAATTCCATCACTTCATATGAATAGAGAGATAGCTACCTATTCTGGCATCCAGTTCTGTTCCCAAATCTGGCAACCCCATCAGAAAAGGTCCTTTTATACTGTGCTTGAGAACCCAAAAAAAAAAGTCAGCACTTGGGGCCTCAGCTCTGACTAAAAATGCAGTATTGCACTAATTTCTGAAAGCTGATACTGCACTGGACCACACAGAGAGCACTTTAACACTTCAGACCTGACTGCAAATGCAGTATCAGCATTTAGAAACTGAATTCAGGTACTGCTAATCCCATTCCCTGATGCTTAGCACCTGGAGCATCTGTCTGCTATGGCTATGTTATGCCTTATTATTAACAGAACTTTCTAGGGCCCATTTAACTTTAGTCTCCAGGGCATCTGCCCCTAGGTCAGAGAGTACCTCTTCTTATGTGTCGGTGATGTTAGGGTCTTTCTTACACAGTTCTCTAGATTCCTGCTGCGTATTCTTACTATCATCTGCTGCTAAGTTCCCATTATCTTTGTGTTTTACGGCACATTTTTGCTTGAAAGTTTCCCCTTTAAATATCCTGCATGGTATTTTTTGTATTTCCCATACTATTTCTTCCTCTGCTACTTATTTAAATACATCTCCTTATCTCCTTTGCTGTTCTCTGAAACTACATTCAGTTTGACTTTTTTCATTTCACCATTGCATTTTGTTCTGCTTTCACTGGCTGCTTCTAAAGCCTCCATAGGGAGCTTGTTTTGCCTTCTTAATCTTCCTTCTCTTTGGGATATTTTTGATGCCCCCTCCTGGAAAATATACCAACCCCTCTGTTGGTAGTTCTTCAGGTGTTCTGTTCAACAGGTCTCATCTCGCAAACCTGTTCTTCACCTCCACTACACATTAACTTAGAGTATTTTGAGTTTGTTTCTCACCAACCTAGATGCTGTTCTTGTTTTTCTTTAATTTAGTTTTAAACTTTGCAATAAAAAGCTGATGGTCTGGAAGACAGTCAGCTCCAGGCCTTGTTTTTTTTCTTCTTTTTTGCTACCAGCTAAGTGCTGGCATCTGATACCCCCAGGCTCCCTCCATAATCTCTTTTCCCAGTGTCATTTCCTTGGGACATCCTGACATACCCTTTCACCAAGTGAGTCCTGTCCATAATGATGGAAAGGACCTCTTGGCCATCTTGGTTTGTGAGATCCCCCTTCACACAGAAGAAGAGTGACAGAGGCAGGATCATCATACTTTGGTCAAGCTGGCTTCTTTTCATGAAAGTCCTTTGTTTAGCCCCTATGTGACAATGTGAGCATGAGGCTGGTTAGACAGTGAGAAGTTACTCAAACTTGTGCCCCACCCTGGACCCTATAGCATGGCCATATCCTTGTGCCCCACCCTGGACCCTATAGCATGGCCATATCCTTGTGCCCGATCCTGGACCCTATAGCATGGCCATATCCTTGTGCCCCACCCTGGACCCTATAGCATGGCCATATCCTTGTGCCCCAACCTGGACCCTATAGCATGGCCATATCCTTGTGCCCCATCCTGGACCCTATAGCATGGCCATATCCTTGTGCCCCAACCTGGACCCTATAGCATGGCCATATCCTTGTGCCCCACCTTGGACCCTATAGCATGGCCATATCTGCTGTATCTTTCCACTCCTCTCAGCCTTGTGTGATCAGTCTGACCTCTAGATTCCATCAGAGCTCCACTAGACAGAGATACATGCCCTTCCTTCACCTCCCCCTGGGATAGGTGCATCCATCCTCTCTGCTAGCACCATCAAAAGCCTGAGTTTATAATCAAAATCAGGTTACCTGGGTCATTGTCAGGGTTCTATCCATCTATGCCACCCAGCTGGAAGGTCTTGTTTTTGCTGACTGTGTAGAACTCTTTCATCTCGGACTGTAATTGATTTTGATACTACCCATCTGGTGATAGCCATGTGGAAAGCCATCTGTTAGGCTGCTGAAACAGTCACTTACCATGGCAGGATTCTACTAGTCTATGCCCTGCTTCATTTCATATGCCCACTGCCAAATCTGTCCATTATTCAAGTCGTACTTTGACTACTACCTTTAGCATTGCAGTCCTCTATGATGAATGAAACATCTTTTTTGATGCTATTTCTAAACGTTGATGCTGATTTTCATAAAACTTGTCAACTTTCTGTCATACCTCTCAACTGTACAGATTTTTGCCTCATATTTTTGTTTTGTTTATCATAAAATTGTTGTTTTCTAGCAAATTAGTGGCAAATCATTAAAGATTGAAGTTAGAAAACAATGACAGACATTTGAGTTTCCAACTTCATACCCTTCAGAAAATTCATGCTAATGCAAAACCTGTTATTCTATCAACTTTCTAAGTTTGTAAGAACAATATTTAAAAATTGTCCATATTTTGAGCCTTTGTCCCACTTTTATTAATGGCTTTGTCCAGATTTTGTGCTCTAAAAGGTTGAGAGAGGTATGATTTCTCTTCTTCAGCATTTGTAATTGTAACTGGAGCATAAATGTATCACTGTAATGCTGACTGGATTACTTTGTAGCTGATTGTAACCATTCTATCATTTTTGGAGTTGTAACCAAGCGCTGATGTTGACACCCTTTTATTAACTATGAGAGCTATTCCATTTCTTATGCAAGATTCTTGACTTCATTAAAAAAAATTAACAATTATCTGCTGTAGAAATGACCCATTCCATGCTATTTTACTTCACTAAGTTCCAAGATATTAATGACTTTTTTTACATCTCTTTCTTTTTTTTTTCTTGTCCTCTCATTTTTGACAACTTCAAGTTTACCTTGGTAACTACATCTTACATTCCAAGTTCCAGTAGCGTGTAGTTCTTTACAATATTGGACTTGCCTTTCACTTCTGACCACCTCAGGAGCTGGGCATCCTTCTGGATTTAATCCATCCACCTCATAAATAAATCAGTCTGCGTCCCCTACAGTGTACTATAATTAAACAATAACTCCCATTTGTGTACAGATTATGTGAGTTTATTTATGGCTGGCATGGTGTGATCATGAGGACAAAGCCTGACTGAGCACACAAAACCTCCTGTGAGTAAATCAATATTAAGGACTCCCATATATTACCTATGCCTTTTATACAATGACATTATTTCAGGACATTTCCCATAACTAGCTCTTTTCTCTATGACCTTCTGTCCTGGGATGATTTAGGCATGTACATGTCCATGTATGTTCTGACACTCGAACAGTATAAACGGTTTAGTGCATCGAATATCACTTTTTTAAGGCGGTTAAGACTGTGCATGTATTCAGTAGTTTTAGTCAGGATGTCTTGAATAGTCCTAAAATACTGTCATTCATTTCACCCATTTTTAAAGTTTATTAGACAACTTTACTGCTTAGAGGACTTTACTGTATGTGTGGGGGGGAGGAATTTTATTTTAAATTGTGTGGGTGGCTGAGTTCCATTTGTTTGCTTAGCAGGGCAGTGAATTTGATGACCAAAGTATGTTTTTTTACCAGATGATAGTGAGTTCAGTTTTTATTGTATAAATAATAAAAAGTACCACTAGTAAACAAAGGTACCTGCACAGTATGAAAAAGAAGTACATAAAAGCAAAGAAGCCCTTAAAAAAAACAACAAAAAAAAAAGAAACTTAGAAAGAATTCTTTATTCATCAAATGTCTTTTCAGACCACAAGTTCTTCAAACAGTTTTCTCCAATAAATCAATTTAAGTAGTACAAGTAAAGCTTTATTCCTCAAGTAAAAGTGGTAAGCGCTTTCGCTATGTAGCTTTTTCAAACCATAATGAATCCATTCACAAAACTCGTATATATATACGTATAAGCACCTCCTTATTACATTTAATTAGACAATAAAACAATAAATCAATTACAATAAATGTAATATTAAATATTAATTATTACATATTGAATAGATTTTTAGTACATGTTTTTAACAATTCATATATATTTTTAATATAAAGTTTATTATTGTATATTATTGTATACTATATCTTAATGAATTCATATGCAAGATATATGTTTTAAAAATATACATTGCTTTTAGAATTGTAGTAAACATATGTAGTTTATTTGAACAGTATTTTAAGCTATTAAGGTACTTGAAATTTGAATATTCCTTTAAAAACTGAGGTTAAGCTAATTGATTTATTGTTTTATTGTCTAATTAAATGTAATAAGGAGGTGCTTATACGTATATATATATATATATATATATATATATATATATGAGTTTTGTGAATGGATTCATTATGGTTTGAAAAAGCTACATAGCTTAAAGCTTACCACTTTTACTTGAGTGAATAAAAGCTACTGTTTACTACGCAATTGGATTTATTGGAAGGAACTGTTTGAAAGAACTTGTGGTCTGAAAAGACATTTGAGTGAATACTTGAAGAATTTCTTAGTGCTTTTAAGTGCTTTTTAGTACTTTTAAGGGCTTCTCTTTGGCTCATGTATTGTGCTCTATCAGAAGGACTTTGCCTGATATGGTTCGTACGAATGCCTGGGTGGATCCTGCACATTTGGTTTATTAATATTACTATTTCAGTTTTTATTGTGTTTCAGAGCCAGATATCTTCCCGTGGGTAATTCTTACTTTAATACTAGACATGATAATGAACAACCAACCACTTTTCATAGTCTTGAATAATAATGGCCTTCCATTGTATAATATAATTGTTAAAACTTAATATAAGGTGATATGTAATAACTCGGAAAGCATGCATAGTGTGGCTGGTAATTTTCTTACATCTAGGGAGGGACAGAAAATTAAGAAACCTATGCACAATGTAACTGGCATTGAAACTGTTTTTATGAAAGTCTAGAATGTAGCATAAAATATTCAACTCCTCCTATTGTATTTAACTATTCTATCCACGGCAATAAGAACGCATATATCTTGTATTTGCACTTAAATTGTTAAAAAGTAGGCAATGTCAGTCTCATATTAAAGCATGCTGTCACCTTACACTAATTTTCTATAATTAAATGATAATTATTTTCTTTATGTTTGCAGCTCTAAAAGCTGATTTGTCTGAAACCATTGTATACTTTCTGATGTTGTTGTAAGAGAAAGTTGCCTTACTGTGTCTCACTTCATTCAGTCGTTCATTTGCATATCGTCTCGGTCTTGTGTTTCAGCTACCCTTTTATCGGCACAATAAACAACAGCTGTATAACTGTATTTTAAATGACCAAGTGATATATCCAACGTTGCTGTCTCTGGAAGCTGTCTCTGTTTTAAAAGGGGTAAGTACATATTTAAAGACCACCATTAAAGAAGAGAATAGTAGTTATTGCCGCTGGGCTGCCCTCCAGGTTTTTCTCTTTATCTTGTATTATGTCACAAATGACTATATTCACAAACAGCAGTTAATTCCTATTGTACTAATGAACAGAAACAACCAGCAGAGCACAGGTGCTTGTTTCTTAGGGAGTGCACTTTGGGTGGCAAATGCTTTTCTTACGTGGATGTCTAAACTATGGACTTAATAGATATTATTTGCAATTCACTGCAGTTTAACAGTATATCAGATTTTGTGTAACAGCTTCCATAAGCAATCCTTAGTGAAGGTACTTCAAACCGTACACATTACTGTCAGAGCTGGCTGTGCAGACTTTCCCAGATGAGATATTTTACAGTAGGTTATGGTAGATATGAAATAGCCAAGTCAGGTGCATGTTTTTTGCAGAGGTTTCGGCTAGCTACATCTGCAGACATTAACTTTGAAAACTGAATGTTATATGTTGATGTGTTAAAAAGTAGGTATTATTAAGTACTTGTTTGTTAAATTATAATTAAGGCCTACATTCTACAACTAAATGAAAGCCACCCAACATCTCTTATGGGCCTTTCTACACTTCCTCCATAGTCTGTGCTTTCTTCCCACTGGAGGACTTTACAAGGCTTCCAATATCTCCAAATCACCAGTCTGTAGTTTTTCCCCACCTTGGGAGCTTACAAGGCCTCCTACATCTTTCATACAAAGTTTGTAATTCTACTCCCATATCTCCATCCAAATTCCATATTTTCTCCCTATCAAGGGACTTTACATGGCTTCCTATGTCCTTTACCAGTCTAGACTTTCTTCCTACCATGGAAACTTGCTGATTTATATATCTCCACCCCAGTCTGTACTTTGCTGTAACCATGGGCTGTTACAAAGCCCTCCAAACCAAGTCTGCACTTTATCCCCCAGTGGGGTCTTCCTCACAGTGGCATATTATGAGGTCTCCAATAGCTCCAGCCTCAATGTGTATTTTCTTTCCATCATAGGATCTTAAGAGGCATGCCACAATTGCACTCTAGACTATTCTTTTTCCCACTATACCTTAGTTTTATCTTACAATGTGTGCCTGTATTAGCTTTTCAGCTACTTTCTTTTTGTGACATTAGTTTTCTGTCTTGGAAAATGTGTTGCCTGTAGCCATTCCATCAGTCATTAGAACTGCCGAACTACAGCTATTACAACTTAAAAGATTTGACTGCAACCCATAAACAGCTTTGAAGTCACCATGAGTACCCCTTTTTGGTGGAAGACTATAGTGGTGAAAACCCTTCTGATTTCAGTCCATGAAGATGTAAACTGTCATCTAGAGAGACCCTCCTGTAATTCTATGGATACACCCTGCCACACCCTTTTGAATATTCATGCCAGACACAAGTCCTTATGCCTTACTGCAGCATGTTCACTATCTCATATATCGAGTTAGTGTATGATTACATTGTTATAGTTACTAGTGAATGCACTATTTTGTTGCCATAAGTTACGAGTTATCACTACAGAAATTGTATCTGCTGCTCAGAAAGCTGTTTCCTTTCGGCAAGCAGGTGCCAAATGATGGCAGAGGGGCATCAGCGATCAACTAATGTTAACCCCATGTGCATAAGTGGGGAGTTATCAGCTGCTTGGAAAAGCAGGTCGGACTGGCATTAGTATGTTGAATTCTGGTTATTATAACTGCTGTTGCTGCACTTGGAAATGCAATTGTTGTGTGTAAAATTTCGGAGGCCTCAAGCATTAAGGAAGTGTGGGGTTGTCCCTGAATTTTCTTTTTGTGGACATGTGACTAGATGATCAGATAGCATGTTGATGGGAACTGGAAGGTTGAAAATGGGAAGTATATATTATGTTAAAATATCACCAACATCTGGTGACTTATTGTGCATTTTCTATCTATTAACTGATCCACTTGTGAAAATCCGCATATTACAGTAACACTTACATTGCACTACCCTTATTGCTTTTTTAACGCTAAACATTTAATATAACATCTTCTAAATGGCTAAGTAGCAAAACAAAATATTTTCTAATATATTAAAATGGGCTGTTTTATCGAGAACTTTTTTTTTGTCATCACTCACTCTTTAGTTGAGACAAACTGGTGCACCTTACAGCAAAATTAAACCTTCATCCTTGAAGGGAATAGGCATTAGCAAAATGGTTAAGGTGTTTGCTTCACAGACATAAGGTACAGGATTTGATTCTTGCCTTATAAGGAAATTAGCTGGGCTTAACATGGCCCACAAGTGCAGCTAGTCTAGGACTTACGTATGAACCTGTGGAAGAGATCTCAAGTGCTATGGTTTTCTCTTTGTCTCTCACAGCAATTTCTTCACTATCCTAAGCTATTTACATATCATATCTGTTTCTTTCTGTTAGATATTTGCCAGCGAACATCTTATTTTCCACCAATACTGAAGGGTGGATCTTGACTGTAGATGCAAGAAAGCCGAGCCCACACTCTGGATTTATTTTGTTATTGTGCATTCTGTGAAATGGACAAGTAAATGTTCTAGGCATTATGTTGCTGTGCATGAGTGTTATTTTGTTGTTTAACGTAGGACAAACAATAGAAGAGAAGGCATTTCTTAGGCAGGTATTAATGTGAAGCATTTTTGTCTTTAAGCTTTTAAACAAAAATCCTGAAAATCGCCTTGGAGCTACAACAAGAGATGCCAAGGATTTGAAGGAGCACCATTTCTTTGGTGTAAGTTCAGAACAACTACTTTAATTTAATTATATTATAGTATCCTGTTTTTCCTAACAGATCTTTAGTCCATCTGAGTATATCTATTTGTTCAGTTTTAGCTGCCTAATTCCAGAAAATGTTAAATTCTCTGTAGCCAAAGTATTAATGATTTGACCATACCTTCTGTAAAACAAATTTATTAACCCTTTCCCATCTTCTAAAGGACTCTACCCAATGACTCTAACACCTGCATCTACTTGGCCAATGTGATGGTGGTAGTGGTGGAAGCCAGGCATTCCAATGCTAGGCAAGAGCATTCCCAAAACCCTATTAGGTCATCCTTTTCGACTACAGTGAGAGTCAAGTATTAGTGAGTGGGGATTTCTTGTTCCTTGGTGAGGTCCATCTTCCCTTCCTTTCTCTAAGCTACCTGCAGACTCACCATAGCTGCTTGGTTAGTTGAGGTAGCATGCTTGCTTCCACATATCTCCTGCTCTCCAGCTTAGCAGGGAGGTCAGTGCCAGACACAGTACAAGCCAGTATGGCCACTAAAGCTATGAGATATACCCAGCTACCACTAGGTGTCATCAATGCCACAGGTCTAGTATCTTTCCTCTCCCAAAAAGATGAGTAGGCTGTCGTCAGCCTTTGTGACTCATCCTTTCCTGCTTGGCAATAACTGAACACAGGTCATCTAGGCCGTCGCCAGGGGTTCTTTCCTCTGTGCCACCAGGATAAAGATTTTAAAAGATTTTTTTATGTTTTTTTTCCTGAAATTCTCGATTTTGGTTTCTTTTGACATCTAGCATTATTATTTATAAGCCTTAGTTGTTGTTTTTCTTTCGGCTTTTCCCTGTGAGGGGGTCGCCACAGCAGAACTCTGGTCTGCTAATGATTGGCAGTCATTTTTATGGTGCCGAGGTGCCAGCCCGATGCCCAACCTTCAACAAAGGTACGCCCATTCACGCATGTCTTTCAAACGCCACTCGACAGTGGGAGGACATGCAGACTCCACATAGAAGGCGCTCCAGCGAGAATCAAACGGGAGAACCTCTTGCTATGAGGCAACAATGCTACCACTGCACCACCGCTAATAACCTACACTTTTCTTCTTTCCATACACAGGTCATTGTGTTATCCTCCTTTTCTGATTTTTTTAAGTATATGGCTTAGTTAATTCCTTATTTCTGTACTAAAAAGATTTTTCCTGTAAAATCTGAATCATTTATGATGATGTATTTCATGTGACTCTCAAATTTTGGCTGTGCACAAAACTGGATATGTGGTTACCTTAGTGATATGAGGATTTCTGATTCCGCCTCTGCTTTGTCAGGTTTTAACCCTGCATATCTTGGCATCTGTTTTGTCTTTCTTTCTAAACCTATTAAGTACATTTTTTTAATTGATTGCCTTATTCCATAGTTTCCATCTAACAATTTTCCAGCAGGAGCCTAGTTTTCGAATAGCAGATTATTCATGTATTCATGCATGTTTTGGTTACAGCATCACCATTTCTTCACACCTGTGTTTGTAGTGTCTCTTACATTTCTTCATACTATATTTCTTTCAGGACATTGATTGGAGTGCTCTTTTAGAAAAGAAAATAAAAGTCCCAACTGTTCAAAGATGAACATGTGCCAGTCACAGGATCTTTCTGACAAGCAACACAGATCGATTGAGTATTTTGACCATGAAGAAGAATTGATCTAAGACTTAACAATCATGTTTAAATAACTACAGTTCATGACAACAGCTCAGGAAGAAGATTTTCATCGTAAGGAACATCGCAAGATGTCATTCACAACTTTGGTTCTCATTTGTCGCCGTCTGACCTTCAACACATTTAACTACTATGTTGTCATAACTCCAGGCAAATAAATCACAGATAATCCATGGGAGATGAAAAATAAAACAATAAACAAGAGAGTAACAAATATTTATACGTGTAGGATAGAGTGACTATATGAAAAAATATATGAGTAAATGAATAATTACATGAATAGTAAATACGTCAATACAAAATAGGTAAAGCTGAGCTAATTTAAAAAAATAAAATTACATCTTTGTAAAATCTATGTCAAGAATACATTGCTTTTGGAGCAACACCAGATTGTAGAGAGCACTTGAACAATAAATATCAATAATAGAAAAATGCGATGAGTGTTACACAACATTTTCTAAGGTTCCTGTTAGAGTCAGAAGTCAGTCATCGTCTTTCTTCCTGTAGGGAAAAGGGGAAGCTTATTACATAATCTTGGAAGATGCTGTGTTGTACCTCACAGGTTACCGCTATTTTATTTACTTATATTATTCATATATCTGCATATTGCTTGTTTAATTTGTTCATCTATTTAATGTTTTCCTTATTTATACCTATATTCCTTTCCGATTTCAAGATACTTTCCTTCCCGTAGTGTTGTTGTTCTAGCATGGGGCATTAGGGGATTCTTTGTTATAATTAATTAATTGAAGATTTAGTGAGTCCAGTCTGTACTATTATGTATCATTGATGAATGTGAGGGCTGAAACACAATTTGTTTTTAAACATATTTAAAATAAAATTGCTCAAGCTACACCTCCAGTTCTGCTTCTGTTATTTATTCATTTTATGTTGCATTTTAATGGGATAGAAAGACTTGTCTAAGCATCGTTTTCAGCCAAGATCCAGGCTACATGGCAAACATACAGTACATGATGGTAAACAACAATATTTCGCACTGGACATTACAGGTGACTGACACTAGAAGAAATGTTATACAGTGCAGACTATGTATAAAGCACTAAAGAAAGAAACATTTTTAAATACTTAGCAATATAAGGATCCTTTGACATTTTAAGAATACAGCTATTGTTAATTAGTGTAAATAGTTAAAAGCAATCAGTAAAAAGTCAAGGTAATTATAGTACAGAAGTTAACATGTACAATTTGTTAGCAGTGCCCCAGGAGAACAGCTGGTGTAAAGTTTACCAAAGAAGTACATCAGTTCATATTAAACTAAAAAGGGATTGAAAAGAACTACAACATCTTTGACTAGTATGGCAAAAATGTTTACTATATACATAGCTGCACATTTGCATTAATCTAGAATAAGATTTTATAACACTGAGAAGTCTGAAAAGGTATAGCGATCTCAGGGAAGAGGATGCCTAGCTTGTTTACTTGTATCTCCAAGACATGCATGCTTTGTCAATGATAGAATAAATATATTGACAGTTCTTAGTTCCTTAAACATGTTTTCATTGAGTCAGGGCTATTTTACAGAAATCTCTTTCTGTGCAGGCAAAAGTAAAGTATGATCTTGCCAGTTGTATGGCATGCTAACTTCGTAGATCATAGATGCAAACCATAAGGATATTTTTAAGATGAGACAATATTGTTTGCTCAGTCACATAAATGTTACATTAGTGAGTAGAAAAGGTGACTGTGGCTGTGATTGTTAACATATGCTTTTATTTAAGCAGTGATGTTTAGCAGATAAACCTAAGTATTTTATTTTCCTGAAAGGCAGATCATGCCTCCTGAACCTGATCGACTTCTTTGAGGCAGTCACCAAAGCCATAGATGAGGGTAAGGTGGTTCACACAGCCTATCTTGACCTCGCCAAGGCTTTTGACACCATCCCCCATTCTGAAATTATAGCTAAACTCACTAAACTAGGTATAAATCCCTATGTCACAAGATGGGTTGCCAACTGGCTCACTGACAGAATCCACACTGTAAAAGTTGCAGACTCCAAATCTGACCTCAAAGCAGTGACAAGTGGAGTACCACAGGGTTCCATCCTGGGACCTCTCCTGTTTGGTATCTACTTCTCTGAAGTACAAGCTAACACAGAAGGCCTCTGGCTAATGAAGTTCTCAAATGACTACAAATTAGGAGCATAGTCAAGTCCCCAAATGATGTGTACATCCTACAGAAGGCCCTCACTGAGACAGATGCCACTCTGATGTCAGAGCCATGGCCTCAAGCTCAATGCCAAAAAGTGCAGTGTCATCCCCTTTGGTAAAAACTCTGTACCCATGAACTACCACATAGGTAGCAATCTACTTAACACCAAATGCGTGATAAGAGACCTTGGGACCCAGGTGGACAGTAGTCTCTCCTTTGATAGTCACATTGCCACAGTAGTCAGGAAGTCCTTCTACGTGGCACACCTCATCATAAAAGGGTTCTCATCCAGGAAAAAAGAGGTCATTTTTCCCTTCTACTCGACACTCATTAGACCCATTATAGAGTACAATGCCCCTTTTGGAATGTACCTCATAAGACATCTGCAGCAGCTGGAAAGTCCACAAAAGTACCTCACAAAGAGGATTACTGGCCTCAAACAAATGCCCTACACTGACTGCCTCAAAAAACTCCAGCTTTACAACGTAGCATATCGCCTACTCTGAGGTGATCTCTGCCTAACATATAAAGCTATGTCAAACCCAGAGTTGTTGGACATGCACGCACTCGAAGCTCTCCTCAGTATGGAGAACATTGATATCTGTGCAGTGACAGAAACCTGGTTCAAGGCTCCAGAGAGCACCCCAGCACTACCACCTCATATCATGCTTTTCGCCCCAAAACCCGGACGATCACAAAAGGAGGGGAGTTTCCATATTTATCAAGGATATCCACACCTCCAGGTTAGTGGCATTGTATCAGAGACCGTCCATGTGCAAGTAACAGTCGGGAAGAGTGCTTTAGAGTTTATAGCATCCTACAGACCACCCTCTCAAAGTCAGGAATCCCATTGCTTTCCTGAACACATTGGAGAACATGAAGATCTCTCCGAACATCATTATATTGGGCGACTTTAACTACCCAAACATTGACTGGAAGCACTACTCAAGCCCCAGCACCTTAGCCCAAAGATTCCTGGAAATTATAAACTCAAATGCTATGGAACAACTAGTCACCACTCCCACAAGAGGGGACAACATACTAGACCTGATCATTACCAACATGGGGACTCTATGCTCCACACCAGAAGTATATCCCTCATTGGTAAGATCAGACCATAAATTAATTTCACTGGATGTCCACATCCCGACCCCACCCCCAGCCCAGAAAACCACAGTGAAAACTTCTGAACTTCTCACTTCTCAAAACCGAAGTGGAATCCTTCAAGGCCCCAGGGCCAGTGGAAACTACAGCCCAAACTGCAGAATCCTATATAAATGCATTCTACGGACATCTCCAGGAATGCATGGATCATGCTATCCCAAACAAAACCAAGACCCAATCATCCAAAGACAGGCGTCCAGTCTGGTGGACCCCTGCCATAAATAAACTGTACAACAGAAGGAGGAAGCTACTACATGATAGAGTAAAATCCCTGATAGGGAAGGCATCTCTGATCAGTACTAGCAAAAAATTACGATCCCTCATAAAATCCTCCAAGGCCAGCTTTGAGAGAAAAATTGCACAGGACACCAAAGACAATCATAAGGCTTTTTTCAGTTATGTTAGAAACCTGGGATGCAACTCCCAGACTTGTTCTGAGTTGATTCTAAACGACAAAAAATACACTGAACCCACAGACATCGCCAATATCCTGGCAGACAGGTTCAGTGCAAACTTCTCCACCTCCCCCTCAAAAGAGCAAGTATCTATCCCAGCAGAGGGCTGCCTCCCAAACATCTCAGATGCTCAGGTGAAGGCTGCCAAAAACACTGCTTCCATGGGACCAGATGGCAGGTTACATGAACTACAAGAGGAACTAATCCCTCAAATAAAACAGCTATACAATCTCAGCCTCACTACAGGATATGTGCCCACAGAATGGCGTACAGCAACAGTGGTCCCACTCCACAAAGGTGGAGCCTCTACGGACCCTGGAAACTATCGCCCCATAAGCCTAACTAGCTTAGTCTGCAAGGCTATGGAGAGGATCATCATGGAGCTCATAAACAAAGACATTGGGGACCTACAGACACTAGATCCTACCCAGTTCGGCTTTGTCAAGGGCAGATCCTACCTTTTGAACCTGGTTGACTTCTTTGAAACAGTCACCAAAGCCATAGATGAAGGGAAGGTAGTCCACACAGCCTATCTGGACCTTGCAAAGGCATTTGACACAATACCCCACTCGGGCATCATAGATAAGCTATCCAGCTTAAATATAAACCCCTGTGTCACAAGATGGGTTGCAAACTGGCTCAAAGACAGAACCCACAGAGTGAGAGTTGCTGGAGCCATGTCAGACTCGAAACCGGTCACAAGTGGCATCCCACAGGGTTCTGTCCTGGGACCACTCGTGTTCGGTATATACTTTTCCGAGGTACAGGCAAACATGGGAGGACTATGGCTCACCAAGTTCACAGACGACTGCAAACTGGGCGCCATAATCAACTCTCCAGCTGGCACAAACATCCTTCAAAAAGGTCTCACAGAGACAGATAACTGGTGCCAGCACCATGGTTTAAAGCTAAATGCCAAAAAATGTATAGTCATACCCTTTGGCAAAAACAATGTGCCCACAAATTACCACATAGGCGGAAACCCATTAAGTACAGAGAAAGTTATTAGGGATCTGGGGACCCAAGTTGATAGCAATCTCTCCTTTGAAAACCACATTGCCAAATTGGTTAGAAAGACCTTCTACATAGCCCACCTCATCATGAAGGGTTTCACATCTAGATCAAGAGAGGTAATCGTGTTCCCTTTATTCATCCCTCATCAGGCCCATCATAGAATACAATGCCTTTTGGGATGTACCTTACCCGACACCTGCAGCAATTAGAAAGACCCCAAAAGTACCTCACCAAGAAGATCAAGGGTCTCAAACAGATGCCATATGCTGCTCGGTTAAAAACTCCAGCTCTACTCAGTTGCATACCTACTCGAGGCGATCTATGCCTGACATACAAAGCTATGTCAAATCCAGAATTAATGGACATGCTCCACCTCAGTAAATCTAAATCCCTTAGAGCCACACGCTGAGGGACTTGAACCTCAGCACAGAAATAAATAGAACTTGCTGGAGGGACAGGTTCATAACCCAGAGGCTCCGCTCTGGAATAGAATTCCAGTTCATGTGAGGCAGAGCACCTCACTGAATCTCTTCAAGAAGAATCTCGATAAGTGGATGGGGGATCGTAGGTTTGTCCCAGGGATTACTCCCGTGTCACTATTAGACAGAGGCACAGTAAACTAAACCTTAAAAAGGGCACAGTATACTCAAATCAAGGGTGGCGTAAGCCATACAGAATCGGGCTAGGCTTATAATTGCCCCAGGGCAGATAGCCTAGTATGAACCTATGAACCTATGCTACACCTAAAAAATCCCAATCCCTCTGAGCTACAAGCTCTAGGGACCTAAACCTTGTCACCACAATAAACAGGACATGCTGGAGGGATAGATTCCTGTCCCAGAGACTTCCCATACTCTGGAACAGGCTACCCATCTATGTCAAGCAAAGTTCTTCATTAGCACTCTTCAAGAAAAATCTTGATGAGTGGATGGGAAATAGGAAATACACCCCGGGGATCATTTCTGTGTGTCTGCTCGACAGTGGCACAGGAAAATAACTTTCTTGGGTGGCGTAAGCCAGGGAACCTTGTTGGCTAGGCTTGCGTAGGCCCTTGGGCCGATAGCTTATTACCTACCTATGAACCTATGAACCTAAGTGTTCAGTGTGAGTAGTTGAATTGTACTTTGTGTTTAGTCTTATTTTTATAAATAAAATGTGCAAGAATTTTAAGAACTGGAATGGATGTCTTTATCGTTTAAGTTACCCGGAGCTGTGCTGAACAAGTGCCAAATATCTCAGTTTCACCTTTATGTGCCAAATCTTGTATTTTTCAGAATAAAAGTCTGCTCTGCACACATCATAATTCTAATATTGGTGGTTCATTATGTACAGCAGAGATAGACAAAGTAATTCAACAAAATCCAAACAAGTTTTACTGTCACCAATAAGAGTGTAGATTAACTGAAACGGATTGAATTATACTGTTCTTAGTAACTCTGAATTCAGAATTGTTCCTTTGCACTGTAATGGCAGAATTACTACAAACTGCACTGTTTACTACAGTTTCTGAACTGCTGGACATTTGATCTGACTTCTGTACTCAATCTTAAATGAACTGAATTGCTGTACTTAGTTTAGTAACAAACTGAACTGAACTGAATTGACTGCTGTCTTCTCCAAACTGGACTAACTTCTGTGTAGATACTGTAAATTTCCTACAAGTTATGCTCACCTCTTTAACCTTAGTTCCCAAGCCTTGTACTATCTAAACAAGTACTGTATGTACCTAAAATGCTCTGCAGCATATGTTAGCACTTCCGACTGAAGGTTTTTCACTGAGAGCATTTATATTCTTCACTGAACATGGCTTTCTATTGCAACTGCACGTAAAATGTGAAATATAAAATGAAGATATAGGCCTGCTTTAATATGGCTGCATTTCTAGGCTTATGCAACGAGAATACTGTATTTATGTCTAACACACACATTTAAGTGAAACCTGATCTTACAAACTGCGTATGTCCCAAAAATGTTTTTTGGAAATGCTCTCAGAGTAACTTAAAATAGATGAGTCTTTGTTATGAAGGTGAAGCCCTTCTTCCTTAGCACAGCTCTCAAATATCCTATGTCTTCATAGAACGTCCTTCATTTTATCTCATATTTTTTAGTCTGTTTCTCATAAAATGTGTGTTTTTCATGCTAATCATTGGGCCAGACCAGATGGGAGATGTGAAAAGGAATGCTTCATCTGACACTGATGTTCTGATCTATGGTGAAGGAGGGTGCCTCTATGACTTTGCAAATGCAATTTGTGTATATGTGTGTGCCCTTTGTGTGCCACCTGTCTCACAGGTTGCTAAAGTTGCTGCTCCCTTTCCAGATTAAGCAGCCTCATTAATTTAATTGCAGCTGTTTTTATTTGTATAACTGTTTTGCAGCCAGTAATATTAATGGGATATATGCAAACATCCTCAAAAAGAAGAAGGAGAAAAAATGCACCCATATTTGAGAAATTTGCCACTTAAATTGACAGAAAATTAAAAACAATGGTTGGGAATCCTGGCACATTTTGTTTTTCACTTCACTGGGGGCCGGCAGATCTGTGATGTAGTGACAAACCCAACTCCTTTTTTTCTCCTTGCACTCTAACACTGATCTATAGGCTGTAATTAATGACCGTTGCAGAATATGTCTGCATATTCAAAAACCACCCCACCCTCAGGAGTTGGCTCTCTCCCAAAAAGGCTAACTATTTAGAAATCAACCCCACACTCAGGAGTTTGCACTCTGTTCAGAAAGGCTAGCGTACCTTGCATTCTGTTATGTCAATGCACATATGCAGTTTTGGTTTATTTCCATTGTTGTGATTAAATTGCTAAGGTTTTTAGACTAGTCATTAAACCTCTGTATTCATTTTTTGTTCTGTTACTATATAGTCATTGTGCACATTTGTTATTTACATTTTGCATCTCATTTAAATTGTTGAACTACATATTTTTGTTGTGGGCATCTTGTGTTTACCCAAATGATAGCTTAGTTGAAATGGCATCGGTATTCTTAAGAGTAGAATGAAGAACACCACTTACAAGCTGATTGGCTCAATAAACAAAAATAAAAGTTATATATTTACCATAATGCTACAGCTTTTCATTCCAGTCTGTCTGATACATCTTGTGGGTCATTGAGTGGCTTATTGGATCCAACATGGCAGTTGTAGTGCTCCAGCCTCAAGTCATTTAAGAAATTACCTTCCTAAATGCACATCTCCCCTTAGTTACCTCAGATCTTGTTTGATGCCTAAGGACTTATATACAACTAATATAAGTGATCATAGACCCTATACGCTCTTTCCAGAGGTTTCTTCAGATCTTAAAAATATGGATGAGGAAGGTGGGTGGGTTATCATATCGGATGGAGTGGAATGGAAAAATCTATCATTAAGGTAAGTACATAACTTTCATGTCCTGTTCATTCAGTTTCTGTAATCCAACATGTGGGTTAGAATCCTAAGCTATGGTGACCCTGGGTGGAGTTAGGACAGGAACTCCTTAGGGTGGAAGCACCAAAGGGCATTCTAGTTCTGGAGGCACATTCCAACTTATAATACATGGTAAAGGTTTGCATGGAAGACTGAGAAGCAGTCACACAAATGTCATGTAGTGAAGAGGCTCTAAAGAAGGATGTAGAAGTTGCCATGGCTCTTGTGGAATGAGCTTTTGGTTTAGTAGGAAGTGGTTTGTTGTGAAGATTATAACCAAATGAAATGCAGTCAGATAACCATCTAGAGACTGAAACCTTGGACGCCTACCCCCCACCCCCGCCAACTTGTGAGCAAATGAAGTAAAATGTTACACATCCTTTCTGAAAGATTCTGTTCTGTGAAGGTAGAAATGTTAGTTGTCTATGCACATACCTCTCAACCTCTTAGAGTAAGAAATCTGGACAAAGTTATAAATAAAACTGGGACAAAGGCCTTTTTTCGACACTTTTTAAATATTGATCTTAAAAACTTACAAAGTTGATAGAATAACAGGTTTCACATTAGCGTGAATTTTCTGTAGGGTATAAAGTCTGAAACTCAAATCTCTGTCATTATTTTCTAATTCAATCTTAAAATGATTTGCCACTAATTTTCCAGAAAACCACAGTTTTATGAAAAAAAGACTAAAAATATGAGACAAAAATCTGGACATTCTGAGAAAATCTGTACAACTGAGAGGTATGGACATCCATGGCATGCAGTATACATTCTCCTTTGTTCTCATAATGAGAGAAGGGCCGGTAAGTGAATAGGTTGAGAAATATCAGACTCTGAAGGTACTTTGGGAATGAGTGAGAGGTTTGTCTTTAAAGAAAATCTATCTTTTTTGAAAACCAAGTAAGGGAAAGAGGAAGACAGAGCATGGAGTTACAAAATTCTTCTTGCAGAACTAATCGCTATCAGAAAGATTGCTTTCCGCAAAGGCATTTAAGGTCCGCTGATGAAGCTGGCTCAAGAAGGGCATTTTAGTCAGAGCTTCCAGTACAAACTTTAGGTCCCAGGGAGGAACTGGATCTCTAACTGGAGGCCTCAGTAAGAAGGTGCCTTTGAGAAATGCCTTTCATTTATGTGAATTTAGAGAATGTTCTTGAAAGCTAATGTGAAAGGTGTAAATAGCTCTCAAATGGACCTTGATGGTGGAGAAACTAGAACCTAGATCAAAGACAGAGGCATGAAATTACAGAATGTCTGCTATAGGTACTGAAAAGGGTTGGTGTTTTGTGGGCAAGCCCAATAAATAAAACTTCTCCACTTGCTGCAGTAAATCTACTGGGTGGCTGCTTTTTGTGGGCCAATATGTGCTATGAAGATCACATTTGCCTTGCCCCTGAGGGGTTTCTGCTTTCTGAAAAAGCTGGATATTAGAGGAAGAGGAAGATATGAGTAATGAAGTCTTGGGCCCATTGCTGAGACAGAGTGACCCCTGGTGAATGTCCCAGGGGGATCAAGGCAAAATAATTGATGCATTTGGTGTGGTGAGCGGTGGCAAATAGATTGCAAAATTCTGTTGGCTCTCACCAAATTGAGGAACCACTTGTAAGGTATTAGAAAATCTATGCTGAGCCCATGTGCCAGACAAATGAAAACCCCTGGAATGTGTGTTGTAGTCAGAAAGCAGAGTGAGGCCATCACGCATTAGTAGACCCTCCTGGCTCTCTACTGAAATGTCGTCACTCAAAATGCCAAGTGCCGGCAAGCAGAAAAAAGACCAAAACTACAGGAGAAAATTGAATTTTGAACATCTCTCTTCTCCTTTAAAGTTCTTTTTTGTAGGGGTGGCAAGACCCCCCACCCCCAAATGTACATATACCAAATCTGAAATTGCCATTCCTCTGAGAAAAAGGAACATTCCAAGAAATGGCCATCTCAGACTTGGTATATGTAAGCCTGCTTTTTCAGCCAATCAGTCTCCCTGTTTCAAGACTTGATCTAGCGGGTCTCAGCATTTCATCCCTGTTTCAAGACTTGATCTAGCGGATCTCAGCATTTCAAATGGTTACTGATGCTCACTGCTTCCTAACATTAAGAACAGGATCAGTTCCCCCTTGCTTGTGGATATACCAAACTACAGTCATGTTGTCCATTTGGATGGATATTTTCTGAGGAAGGAAGTCTTTAAGTTTCTGAAACACTAGAAGGGCTGCCCATCTCTCCAAGAAATTTATGTGAAGATTGGCCTTGTTGTCTATTCATAAAACTTTGACCATTCCCCATTCATAATGCTACCCCCCACGGCACCCTAGGGAGGATGCATCAACGGTCACTGTTGCTGAAATGACATGCCCACTTGAATTAAAGGGGAATGTAACAACCACTGAAGATGTTTCCTGCATGGCCTGGTAATGATAGTTGTGTTGGAAAGAGGGTGAAAACTTTGAGACCACTGGCTCTAAACTAACCCCTGTAATATTCTCTTGTGAAAGTGGGAAAACTTCACCATCAAAACTAACAATGCCATTAACCATAGCACTCTGAGGGTCAGAGGCATTGTTGGCAGAGACCTGCTTAGCAGTAGACTGACCACAGACTGGAGGGTCTGAATTCTATCCTGTGAAGGAAAGACAACTGAGAGAGTGGTGCCTAACTGACAAACTAGAAACACCATACTCTAAGCAGGAATCAGGTTGGGCTTGAGAACGTTCACAAAAATGCCTAGACATTTACAAAAAAATGAAAAAGATAATCCTTATCTTGTAAAAAAGACTCCATCAGGGGGCAGCATGAACCAAGGAGGGGAATATTTTGCACACCTGAAGTTGTAGATGAGCTGCTAATGACAACCACACATTGGTGAACACCTTGGGAACTGTAGTGATACCAAATGGCAGCATCATGAATTGGTAATGACCAGCTCCCATTTAGAAGCACAAAAGTCTCCTGGATTCCTCCGCTATCTTTATGTGGTGGTAAGCAACTTGGAGATCCACTGAGCACATCCATTCATTCTCCCTCAGGCAGGGTAGAATTGACTGTATTGTTACCATCCTGAACTGGGTCTTTCCCACATAAGTGTTCAGAAGGCTGAGGTTCAAAATGGGCCTTAGGTCCTTAAACTTCTTCAGAT
This sequence comes from Protopterus annectens, assembly GCF_019279795.1. Classification (NCBI taxonomy): domain Eukaryota; kingdom Metazoa; phylum Chordata; order Ceratodontiformes; family Protopteridae; genus Protopterus; species Protopterus annectens. The sequence goes on from NC_056733.1 coordinate 907,430,315, forward strand.
CTTAAAAAATCTTGAAATAAAATCCTAACCTAATCTAATCTAGAGGGACCTCCTGGATAGCTCTTTTTTGCCAGCAGAGACAGAATCTCCTTTAATACAGCTTTTGACTGGTTGGGTGGGAGGTCCAGCAATGGGAAATGGGAGGGGGTGGAACTTTCCAAAACTGGAACTGTAATAGCATCTGCACAGTATTCCTCTTACTCATCTGTCTCGGTCGATGATGAACCATGAGTTTGCGAGGAGGGGGAGATGATCCCTGACTGCCTCCAGATTGGAGCAGCTGGGCAGACCTTTAGTGGTTCTTGGGCATCCTGTCAGAGAAAGGACTGTGATACCCCTGGTTCTGTAACTAAGAGGAGAGGTACATTATAGGAAGGTAATTTCTTAAGGGGCATTAGACTGTAGCACTGAAAATGCTGGGATGGATCCCACAAGTGTCATGAGGACACATGTTGGATCAAATGGCCTGAATGAATGGGATCAACTGTGAAAGAGTTTAACAGTATGTTTTGACCAAAGCAACTATACTTCATTAAACCTTGCATTTACTTGAAATGGAGTTAGAACTGAGTCATGGGGTCTTTTTATCTCTTTTCTAAAATTACAGGAATGAACTGTTGAATTTCCCCATCTTTTCATATACACAAATGATACATGGACAATGTGTTATATTAAAAAATCAGATGGATTAGACTTTGTGTATATAAAGCTGCCATAACTACAGCTGATGGTTATTTTTTCAATTTATTGTAATTCAGTTCTTCAAGTTGAGACAGTTGTGTGACGGAGTACGTGTGAGTGTTATACGTGTTTAGGAACTAAGGGGACTTAGCTATTTCAGCATCGAATCATGATTTTGTTATAGCTGTTTTTGTTGTGTGCCTGTACACCTTTTTTATACTGTAGATGAAAGCATTTGGAAGCATAGATTCCAGGCAGATTTCTTTAGAGACTGAATGAGATAGAGTAATACAAAACAGTCACATTACATAGATTTTATGATGTGTTTATGAAATTATCCATAGACAAAGCTTACTTTAACCTATTTGATGGCTTCAATAAAAGCACATTTATTTTCTGCCAAGTTTGCTAGTTCTTTGTGATTTATACTTGTTTGCACCGAGCTGAACTGAGGTGGATTACCAACCACAACTCTGAGCTGAGATACCAAATGACTAGAGGCTTCTGAGTGTCCCAAAAAACATAAGGTGTCTGTTTTTTTGCTTGATTATACTGTTCTGCACTTTTTATCGTGTTCTGCATATTTAATACTGTATTTTAATACTGCAAACTGAACTGCACTGTTTGTACTGCGTTGGTCTGCCTTACTGTGCCTGTTAAATCGTATTTTATTGCTGTTTTCACTGTTTATTTACTGGTAATTTTCACTGTTTTAAAGCTATTTGTTCTGCTTGTTCTGGTTTCCCACCAAGCAGTGTTTAAATAACTGATTTATTAGTTGTTTAAAACATTTTTAGAGTATCCTTGCTGTTTAAAACATTTTTTAGAGTCTCCTTGCTGGGTTTTTTGCTGTTTAAAACATTTTTTAGTGTCCCACTGCTATTTTTCTTCTGTGTTAAACATTCTCTAGTATTTCCTACTGAAACTAGGGTAGAGTACTAGGGTAACCTTAAGTTTGACTTGCACATTAACCATACTATTAAAGCAGTAAATAAAAAACTCGGCCTTCTATACAAGATTAAACCCTTCCTAACTCCCCTAGCTAGGACTGTCATTGCCCGCACTCATCTACTCTCCACTCTCCTTTACGCCTCCCCCTTATTCACAAACTTGAGTAAGACTGACCTGAACAAACTCTCGAGCTGCTATAATCACATTGTTAGAGTGCCACTGGGTCAGCCTACAGAACATACCACTGTCTTAACCTCAAACAACTAGGGTGGCTGGAATTACCCAGCCTACTACAGATCAACCCTCTACCAGCCTGAAAATACACCAGTACTTCGAAACCTTATCACCCCCTACCAGAACCTCAAAACCCTTCGATCATACAACAAAATGTTAGTCTATACTTTCAAAACTAACAACTCAGCAGGGGATTCTCTATTTGCTAACTCTGTTGGTAAAATATGGAACTCACTTCCTGACGTTCTAACCTCTAATCTCTCTCTAGCTCAGCTTAAGAAAAGTCTTATATAATACTTCAAAACATGATGGCTATGTCCCTGCTCTACTCCTGACTAACTCCTTACCCTTCAACTGTGCCCACTGAGGACATTTTGTTACAAAATCCTACTAGTATGGTATTAATATACGTGACTGAATGATGTGCTTTATGTTTTGAATGTAATACTGTACAGAATCTGTAAAATACTGATATATATGTATAGGAACATTTACAACACTGCAAAACAAAAACTATAAGCAAAGAGAGATGGACAATTGTTTGAGATAGTAAATAAGTGGTACAAAACTAAGAGCCATTGTCAAAGCAACTACAGTGTTTATTTTTTGTGGACCAGGTAAGCCCACTGGACAAACTGTCCCTTTTCAGGGGTGACTTCGGCTCACTCGTTGAGTGACTTGCTCAAAGTCACACCTCCGGTAAATGAAGTTGGAAGGACTTGAACTCTGGAATAAGGAGATAAGTGCTCACTAATGGCTCATAATTTTAGTTTAGGACAGACTTGATGGGAATAAAGTAAGAAAATTAGAATGGAAAGTGAGTAGCAAGTAAGAAGAAATGTTACAGCAAAGAAAAGAAGTTAGGAAATTCAAATGCGTTAGTGTGAGAGTAGCGAATGAGTAGGGCTGCTTGAGAAAACGGAAAAGTAGAATTTGTAACTTGCATGGCGTTAATTCACTTTAATGGACATCTGGTTTTGTTTATTTGTATTTGCTAATGGAGAGGTTCCAAATGAGTCAAAGGCTAATTTATAGGAGGCAACCAAAAGGAAAAAATATCAGGATGACCTTCAGAGTATCAGCATCATGAAAACACTTTATTTTACAGAACATAAAACTGAAGGCTGAGTTTATAAATATTGGCATTTTTAATAAAGTTACATAACCGCCATGTGTCATTTTTCATTATAGAAACTGTGAGGAAGGGTTCATGGCATTTTTCATTTTTTTTTCACTTATTTATACTTTGTTGACAGACTTAGTCTCCCTTAGAACTAGCTGGTTTCTCAGTAGTCGCACTAAAATCTGACCCCCTGTGACTAGCACTTGTTCTAGAACCTGCTGAAAAGCACTAGGAAGCCTTAAACTGATACAAGCACTCAACTCTCCTTGTTAATAAGGAGAAATTAATCGTAGGCACTAAACAGCCTATAATTGCAAAGTATCTTGTAAAGGTAAGGGAAAACAGCTCTTGTACTTTACAAAAAAAAGCATCTAAACAGGCATGTCCAAGGGTCAGCTTCCGGTGATTTCTCATGTCCACCTGGTGACTCTGGGCATACTGGGGCAATGCAACAACTGCCTGATATACACAGACAACCCTCTCTTCGTACCACCCAACACTACAACCTGTGAGAGATGCACTTACATAGCCAAACTGGAAGCAAAGCTCACTCCAATCAAGATTGTGCTAGACAGTCAAGTGGAGAAGGTTAACATCTGCACTACACCTCAAGCAACACATAGCCTTTCAAAACCCAGACCATCAACACCCACACATAGCAACACTAAACCCACATATGCGGAGGCCCTTAACATTAACCTGCCCAAGCAACAAGGACCTCCAAAGCTGAAACGCAAACAAACACCAGTCACAACCAAAGTGACACATAGCTCACAACACCAGTTTGCCACCCAACTACAGCCCCTAAGGCAAGACAACGTACCCAACACTTTAGTTATAGGTGACTCTATAATCAGGCACACTGATGTCTCACTCACCAGGCTGAACAAGGAGAAAATTGCAGTCAGCTGCCTGTCGGGTGCCAGGATCCACCACATAACGCATGCACTCAAGTCACTCCACAAGTACAAATACAACTCTGTCATTGTCCATGTTGGAGTGAATGACTTGAGACGTACCTCCCTGAACTACATAAAAAAAGACATGGAAGAGCTCTCCGATCATGTGGCCCAGGCAGGTATGACCCTAGCCCTGAGTAGCATCCTCCCTTCACCCAGAATGATACCACAGTATAAGGACAAAATGATTGACTTTAACAATTAGCTAAGCTTCTGGTGTCATTCAAAGGGGATCCAGTATCTGTCTGCCTGAGATGACATGGTCGACAAACCACGACGCTTTGCCAGAGATGGTCTGCACCTGTCGCCCCTGGGATTTGAGTTACTGGCTAAAGCTCTTGCCACCCCCATAGTGCCTTTTGTAGGGAAGGTTCAAAGGACAAAACCACCAATGTAACAGATACAAGCATACAAAATCTGAAGGTAATGCTACTCAATGCTAGAAGTCTAAACCTCAAAATGCACTTTCTTGAGGCACTCCTAAAAATGGAGAACATCGATATCTGTGCAGTAACTGAGACCTGGTTAAAGGGCCCAGAGAGCACCCCTGCAATACCAGGCTACAACTCTTACCACACTTTTTGGCCACCAAACCAAGACCAAAACACTAAAGGTGGAGGAGTGTCCATATTCACCAAGGATATTCACACCTCCAGGCTAGTTGCCCAACACAATGCATCTGAAATTCTCCAGGTGCAACTAACACTAGGTAAGACTGCAATCCAAATTGTAGCTTGTTACAGATCCCCTACCATGCCCCAAGATTCTCACGACACCTTTATAAACATACTGGAAAATATTAAGATACAACCAAACACCCTAGTACTGGATGATTTCAACTACCCTGCCATTAACTGGGAAAACTACTTGGGTACCAACACCTTTTCCTAACGGTTCTTGGAATTCATAAATTCCAACGCCCTGAATCAACTAATCCATTGTCTCACCAGGGGCGCCAATATCCTAGACCTGGTCATTACAACATGGGAGATAGATGCTCCACACCAGTGGTCACCCCCTAATTGGTCAGGTCTGACCATAAGCAAATCACCCTTGACATCCTCATCCCACCCCCACCCCCCAGTAAGGAAACCTCCATAAAAAAAACTTCTCAAAAGCCAACTTCATGACACCCATGCAGACGGGAGATGAAAGTTCGACTGCTGAATCCTACACTAAGGCACTGTACGAGCATATCCACTCGTGCATGAATCATGCCATCCAAATAGAACCAAGGCGCTTTCCTCCAAAAAAAGGAAGCCAACCTGGTGGTCCCCTGCCATAAACAAACTATACAACAGAAGGAAGAAACTATTGCAGAAAAGAGGAAAATCCCAGGATGCAAAAAACTCCCTTACCAGCCTCAGTAAAAAGCTGAGATACCTCATAAAATCCTCCAAAGCTAGCTATGAAAATAAAATTGCCAAAGATTCCAAAGACACCCACAAGGCATTCTATAGTTATGTCAAGATTCTAAATGTCAATGCTCAGAGCTGCTCTGAGCTACAACAAAATGTCATTAAATATATTGATCCCAAGGATATTGCCAATATCCTGGCAGATCGATTTAGTGCCAACTTCACCCCCCTCTCACCACCTAAAGGGCCCATCTCAATACCGAAAGATTGCCAAATTCCTGTAATCATGGCCACACAAAGGTGGAGGCATGTCCATATTCATTAAGGATATCCACACCTCCAAGCTAGTTGCTCGGCATAATGCATCCGAGATTGTCCAAGTGCAACTAACTCTGGGCAAAACCGCAATCCAGATTGTAGCTTGCTACAGACCCCCCCTTCCACCATGCCCCAGGATTCCCACTCCTCTTTTCTTGATACACTGGAAAATATTAAGGTACAACCCAACAGTCTGATAATGGGTGATTTCAACTACCCTACCACTAACTGGGAAAACTACTCATTTACCAACTCTTTTGCTCAACATTTTCTGGAAATCATCAATTCCAATGCCTTGGATCAGCTTATCCACACCCCCACCAGGGGCAGCAATGTCCTAGACCTGGTCATCACCAGCATGGGTGACCAGTGTTCCACATCAGAGGTCAGCTCCTCATTGGTCAGATCCGACCACAAGCTAATCACCCTAGACATCCACATCCCGCTCTCACCCCCCATTAGGAAAACAACCGTAACAAATTTCTCCAAAGTCAACTTCACGCTTCTTAAGACAGAAGTGGCAAACTTTACGACACCCATGCAGATGGACAATAGAGGTACGACTGCTGAATCCTACACAAATGCACTTTATAAGCACTTACACGAGTGCATGGATCGTGCTATCCCTAACAAAACCAAGATGCTATCCTCCAAAAAAAGGAAGCCAATCTGGTGGTCTTCTGCCATAAACAAACTCTACAACAGAAGAAAGAAACTGTTGCAAAAAAGAGTAAAATCCCACGATTAGAGGAACTCCCTCGTCAGCCTCAGTAAGAAGCTGAGATCCCTCATAAAATCCTCCAAAGCTAGTAATGAAAACAAAATTGCCACTGATTCTAAAGACAACCACAAAGCATTCTATAGCTATGTCAAGAATCTCAGTGGCAATACTCAGATCTGCTCTGAGTTACAGCACAATGGCACTAAATATACAGAACCAACTGATATTGCCAACATCCTGGCAGATAGGTTCAGTGCTAACTTTACCCCCCTCTCACCCCCTAAAGGGCCCATCTTTATACCTGACGAATGCAAAGTTCCTGTAATCATGGCTGCACAGGTAAAAGCCTCACTCTCCAAAGCCAAGAACACAGCATCCATGGGACCTGACAACAACCCAGGTTGCCTTCTACATGAACTACAGAATGAACTGGCACCCCACCTAAGTACAATGTTCAATCATAGCCTCACCTCAGGCTTTGTGCCCATTGAATGGCACACCGTGACAGTTATCCCACTCCACAAAGGGGGTGGCCACAACAGACCCCAGGAATTACCGCCCCATTAGCCTGACGAGCCTCGTCTGCAAGGCCATGGAATGTATCATCATGGAACTCATAAACAAAGACATTGGCGATCTCCAAACTCTGGACCCCACACAGTTTGGGTTTCTAAAAGGCAGATCATGTCTCCTAAACCTGATAGACTTCTTTGAAGTAGTCACCAAAGCCATAGATGAGGGTAAGGTGGTTCACACAGCCTATCTAGATCTCGCCAGGGCATTCAACACCATCCCCCACTCTGGAATTATAGATAAACTCACTAAACTAGGTATAAATCCCTATGTCACAAGATGGGTTGCCAAATGGCTTACTGACAGAACCCACACTGTGAAAGTAGCAGACTCCAAATCAGACTTCAGACCAGTGACAAGTGGAGTACCACAGGGTTCAGTCCTGGGTCCTCTCCTGTTTGGTATCTACTTCTCTGAAGTACAGGCTAACACAGAATGTCTTTGGCTAACTAAATTCAGAGATGACTGCAAACTAGGAGCCATAATCAAAACTCCTAATGATGTGGACATCCTACAAAAGGGCTTCACTGAGACAGATACCTGGTGTCAAAGACATGGTCTCAAGCTCAATGCCAAAAAGTGCATTGTCATCCCTTTTGGTAAAAACTCTGTACCCATGAACTATCACATAGGCGGTAGTCTACTTAACACCGAAAGTGTGATAAGAGACCTTGGGACACAGGTGGACAGTAGTCTCTCCTTTGATAATCACATCACCACAGTCATCAGGAAATCCTTCTACGTGGCACACCTCATCACAAAATGTTTCTCATCCAGAAAAAAGGAGGTCATTGTTCCCCTCTACTCATCATTCATTAGACCCATTATAGAGTACAATGCCCCTTTTGGTATATACCTCACTAGACATCTACAACAACTGGCAAGGCCACAGAAATACCTCACAAAGAGGATTATCATCCTCAAACACATGCCCTACGCAGGCCATCTCAAAAAACTCCAGCTTTACTCCATCGCATATTGCCTACTCAGAGGTGAGCCTAACATACAAAGCTATGTCAAACCCAGAGCTGTTGGACATGCTCCACTTAAAGAAATCCCAATCCCTCCAAGCTACACGGTCTAGGGTCCTAAACCTTGTCACCACAATAAACAGAACATGCTGGAGGGATAGATTCCTGTCCCAGAGACTTCCCATACTCTGGAACAGACTACCTATCTATGTCAAACAGAGCTCCTCATTAGCATTCTTCAAGAAAAATCTTGATGATTGGATGGGTAATAGGAAATTCACCCCAGGGATCACTTCTGTGGTTCTGCTTGACAGGGGCACAGAAAAATAATTTTCTTGGGTGGCGAAAGCCAGGGTACCTTTTTGGCTAGGCTTGTATAGGCCCTAGGGCCAATAGCCTAGTACTTACCTATGAACCTATGACCCTATTGTATTATATTGCCATTAGGATTTACTTTAAAAGACTTAAAAGATGTGATACATTTGGAGTCAGAGGATTTTTGTGAAGTAACTTCTGAGACTTTCAAATGGAGAAAAATTATGGGTGAAATACAAAAAAGAAATAACATACAATTTTGGAAGTACTTTGGTTTTCTGAATTTTGGCTTGCAGTTACAAAGAAAACTGACAGTGCAATTTAGAACTATAGACAAGGAGGTATTTGAGCTTAAACTGTTTTTCTCACATTATGCAATGTAGATGTAAACTGTATGACATAAAGAAATGTGTGATAACAGAAATAAATGTATTGGTGTGGTGTTTGGAAATATGGGCTGTACTTGATATGCATGATGGGAAATTATAGCATATTTCAAATAATTTAATAGCAGATAGAAAAATGAGCAACTGTCACATATAGGGAACAACGAACATCTTGTTTTTACTGTGGTTCAAGAATGTAAAAAAAAAATCTGGACAATGTGGGAGGCAAATCCATACTGCTAGTATGGCCAGACCCATTACATTTGGAGGAAATGTAAAGAGTCTGATCATTGGTGGTATGAATCTCCCATGTGGAAAATGAGCAAGTATATGAAAAATAAATTGAGAGAGATGAAAGACAACATGTTGAAAACAATATTCGGGATGAAAATAAAAGAGCTGTAAGTTAAGGTGCAGAAAAAGAAGGAGAAAGAATAATGCCAGAAGACATTCAGGTACAAGCAAACAATAAATATGGCAGGTTAACAAGTGAAGAAGAGGAAGATGGTGACTCCAAAACTGGGAAATAAGAGCAGAAAGAAGTTACATATGTTGGAGAGAGGGTGAGAAGGATAAAAAGAAAAATAAGAACCGGAGGAAAAAGATGGAAAAAATTGAAAGGGGTGATTTAGGTATTTCAGGACTAAATGTGAATATTATAAGAAATGAAATGAGAGGTTTGATGGTTATTGAATGAAGCAGAAAGAAAAATATGAACATATTGTGTTAAATGAGAAAGAAATTGAAGCTGTGTGGGAAAAAGATTGTATGGTCAGTAAGATATGAAACGTGTGCTAGCACAGGGGTATTAATAACAGAAGATTAATTAAAATTTTAGCTATAACAGTTGTGATATCAGGAAGGCTGATAATATGTGACTTGAGGAAAAATAGGAATTTTGTGAGCCTAATAGTGATGAATGCATATACAACCATATAAGGAAAAATTGAGGAATTAAAAAATGTGATAGTAAACATGTCGGGTCTATATTAAATAATCAAAATGTACTTATCTTGAACACCTATTCATCAACATGAAAACAGCGAACTTCACTTCCGTGAATGATGAAATCTTTCCTAGGGTAAGGAAGTCATTGGCCAACACCACAGCTTTGCCCTTTTCCCCACTGTAGTGCAATCTCAGAGTTGGTATATATAGTTGGGGGTGGGGTGAGCTGCCCCCCACATTGGGGGGTGTGGGGGTAAAGCCCTCCAATTCAGTGGGGTTGATGTAGTGCAATGTATGTTGTGGTATTATGGTGGACAAGTGATCACTTACCCTTGTAAAATTTTCGATGTTTGCTGAAGTGTGTTTCGCTGTTCCAGTGTCGATGAATGGGTGTTTTGGGGTAAATACATTCCGATTATTTAATATAGACCCAACATTTCAATAGTAATGACTGGGAACTTTAACTCTAAGGTAAGAAAAGAAAAAGTTAAAAATACAAAATGTTAAGGTAGAATTGATGCAATTTGGAAATTTGGAATTAGGAAAAACTAGAGTGTGGATGTGCCAAAGTGGAATTTTTAAAACCGAGCTAGATAATTTTGTCAGGTGACACAAAGAAGGTAGCAAATGGGGTAGAAGAAGTAGAGTTTTTCAGATCATAGGGCGGTATGGGTTGTGTCAGGTAATAATGCAGAAATAATAAAAGAAGGAAAAATAAAACAGTTAATGTAATTAAAATGAAAGAACTGAATGGGAAGGTACCAGACTGTGCAAAGAACATAAGACAATGAAAAAAGTGGATTAAGTAAAACTTGATTTAGGTTAATCATGTAAAAAAATAAAGGGTTTGGTGAAATAAAAAAGACAAATGTAATGTATTTTACTAGAAATTAAATAAATATATAAGGAATCGGGTTTGTCAAAAGTGGAAAAAATAAAAGAAGAATGGAGAAAATTTCTGGATGAAATAAAGAAGTTTGTTGGTGGAAAACTTGCTAATGATCCTTTTAAAAGGAGGTATATATGATGAAATATATATTGGGAAGTTTGGGTTATTTGGGGAAATGTATATATGTTTGCTGGTTTGATGCACCTGCAGTGGCTCAGTAATCAAGGAACCTCAATCCTCACCACTGGCAACAGTGAGGGATGTACACAATGGGAGGATGACATGTACACACACTGTAAAATGCAATTTCCCCAAGAGCACACTGAGATCACAGTCAGTCTGGGGCTGGTTTCTCCCTCTCTGTCCAGATCCCTAATAAAACTCCCCACTGGCACAGCTATAGGGCTGAGATTTCAGCCAAGTGGCCAAACTAAGACCTCCAGCATCCTCTCTGCCCAACCAGTGCTTTGTGTCCCTGCCCAAGTAGCTGACACACACACACTTAGAGATTTGATTTATACACATGCACACACACACACACACACACACACACACACACACACACACACACACACACACACACACACACACACACACACACACACATTCCTGGGAAAGGCTGGTAGAGGTTTACTAGCTATGCCTCCTTTTGCCCAGACTATAAGGTAGTTCCAGCTGCCACCAGCCACCCTTATCAGAAACTGTAAGGCCCTTACAAGGGGTGTCCAATCCTACTGTGTAATGTTACTATTAATCCAAATGGTAGTTTTGACCAAGACTTGCATGGCAATTTAGGTCTGGCCTGTACAGTGTTACCAAATACATATGCAAGTACTCTAAGAGCTTAAACATGTCTCACAAATATTAGCCACAAATATATGTTTAAATATATTTAATAATTAATAAAAGAACAAGACAATACTCAGTCAATCAACACAGTAACTTCAGAGTTCAAAATCATAGGAAATATTTAAAACAACACTGCAGAACAGTCTCAAATAAATGCAGAAAACATCAAACTAATCTATACTATATTCCTATCTATATCTAAAAGAGATGCTATGCCCTAAACCTTACTTACAACAAAGCAAGTGCAGATGGTGAAGATGATGAATGGATGTTTCCAGGCCAATGACAGAATACAAAGCACACAGTCAGAGTTCCCAAATGAATATCAAACATTACTGCTGGGCCAACTTGGATGACATCACTCTTTGTCACCTGACTTTAGTTCTCAGGCTAAACAGAAACTTAAAAGAATTTAACATCTCTGTGTGAGAAATACATATCTCTCAGATCTTTGAAGATTTTGGAAGTCGAAAAACAATAAAACACCTTTACATTTGAAACCTAGTAATTACTTCTCTCCAAGACAATACGGAAACTTCTAGCTCTAGACATTGCATCTGCTACTGAACTGAAACTGAGAGAGAGATAACATCTTTTGTTTATGGCCCAGCTATAAAGTAACTTAACCTCAACTGTTCTTAAGTTTTGCAAGTTAATCTTCTATGTTCCAACAGGGTATGCTGTGGTTACATTCTTGGAGCTCAGTACATAACATACAGTTCTGTATAAATCATATCAGTATTCACAAATGACATACAATTATTTACAAAATTCCAGATAGCTGGGCTGGCAGCATGACAGCTGAAAAAATGGAATTGTAGAGATTTTTTCAGTTTTATTTGGGGTCAAGACTCAGTTCAGTTAGATGGGCAGTTGTATATAATAAGAAAGAAGGGTGAGGTTTGAATTTAAAAAAAAATCAGTTGTATATTTTACATCTATACACCTTTTTAGAGGGTTAAAATATGAAGGAGAAGGAAGGCAGCTTGAAAGGAAAAATAGTGTATGTGAAATATGAGGAGATGCAATAATGAAACGGGGAAGAAAAGAATAAAAAGGAAGAGCAGATTAAAAAGGATATAATTATAAGGTAAAGTTAAAATTAAGACTGAAGAAGTTTAAAAAGTTAGAATAGTATAACATAATAATGGAGAAGTATTGTTTAATGTATCATTTAATATATCCATGGAAAGATCATACAAATGACGTTAAAAAGCAATAAAAATAGAAAGGAAAGATGTGAGGATGTTCTACCAGTTTGGAGACTTTTAGTGGAGATTATTATTAGATGTTACCTGTAAAAAGTAGCATGAAATATAAAGCAGCGGAGCAGAGAAAATGTAAAGATTATAATGAAGAAGAAGAAACAACAAAGCATATTTGTTTGTAAAAGTAAAAAAGAGGGGAATTCATGAAGATACAGTGCTGTCTGCACCTCTGTGTAGAAGTCATGGCACCCTTCTGGTATTCAGCAAATACCCTAACATGGTGCTACATGGTGCTGTAGGTTCAAGATATGTAGCATCATGTAGGGCCAAAGAGGCATTCTGGGGAGAGGCATATGCTAATCAGACACATGTTCTCTCCACTGAAACTGCTTCTAGGAAGGTATCTACATACAGAATGATTCAAGAAAATTAAAATTATGTGCTTGCATAACTCTAGCTTTGTGTTGTCTTCTTCCAGTTGTCTCACCTATTGGGTATATCGGATCTGAACAGATCTGAGTTTGGCACTTTTAGACAAGACTCTTGGCATCAAAGGTACAGGCTCCTTCCTTTCCTATAATGCCACCTTACCAGCGCTTCAATCAAGTCTGCCTCACAAAATTTATCCACAATCCCTTGTGACATCCCTAAATGAAAGGTACAGATCAGTGTATACCTGAGAGAAGACAAGGCCCTGGCTAAGAGCACTGCAATCTAACAGGACTGCACTGATTTTTACCAGAGCCTCGGATTGCACTGATCAGACATTCCTTCTACTGGCTTGCCAACCAGACGGCCAGATTCATGACATGCCTCCCCTCCCTTCTGTCCCAACCATTTAGGTTCCATTGCTGTGCCCTGTCCCCAGCCTTCCTTTAACATATTTTATTTTTAAAAAAAGCATTTCTTCTTTTAAACTGTAGCACACTGTTTGCTACAAATGTAGTAAACAGTTCCTACAGTTTATACCTGCCTGCGCAGAGCTGTTTTAGTTTAATAAAAAACAAACATTTCTTTTTAAAAAGTAGCAAGCTGCATGTTACAAATGTAGCAAATAGTTGCTATACTCTATACCCTGCCTGCACAGAGCGCTAAGGTACGTATATTTTATTTATTGATTTATTTTATTTTTATTTAACGTTTGTTTACTGGGAAAAGTCTGACTTGGAGCGAACCAATTTTCAGCGGTTCTATATTAGAATATCGACATTTTAAAATATTGTCGAATGGCCAAAACACCGATTTCTTTCCAAGGGAAAGAAATTGGAAAGCCAACAAACAACACGACATGTAAATATTATAACTCCAAGGCTGCACTACAGTCGGAGAAAGGGCAGGTGTGACAGAACGACCAACCAATTTCTTTCCCTTGGAAAGAAATCGATGTTTTGGCTGTTCGACTAAGTCAGCGTTCGACAATTTTGTGTCGAATAAATGTGCTTCAACATTTTCAAATGTCGATAATCTGATATAGACCCATTTTCAGCAGAGGCCCAGGGAGAAATGCTTTAGACGCATGTCTTTGTAACGTGGGAGGAAACTGGAGCACCTGAAGGAAACCCACACAAATGCAGGGAGGATGTGCAGACTCCACACAGAATGCACCCCAGCTGAGAATCAAACCAGAGAACCTCTTTCTGTGAGTTGACAATGCAAACTGTTGCACCAGTGCGCTGTCCAATTATTTTTTTAATTCTTCTGTTTAAACTGTAGCAAACTGCTTGGTTGCTAAAAATGTAGCAAGCAGTTATTACAGTTTATAATATGCCTGGCTGCATGGAGTGCTACAGCACTCAGGTTTCAGTTATTTTTTTTTTTTACCTTTAAATTGCAGCAAACTGTTTTCTAGAATGTGGCAAGCAGTTGCTACAGTTTGGACCACATGCAGAGTGCTACAGTGCTCAGGTTTGACTCCAAATACAATACTGGCTTCTAAAAGACTGTATTGCATTAAACAGTGATAGGGATCAGCTGATTGTACCCCCAACACTTTGCGCCTGGGCCGGTTGACCCTCTTGCCTCACTCTAGCTATGCTGCTGCATAGGTGTGTACTATGCTAATGACCATTGGTGCCTTTTTAAGCCTAGCCATACATCACAAATTTGTAACAAGTTCTGTTACTCTTGGTAAGTGTAAACAGGGGCTTGGGAGATTAAACTTTTACAGGTTGCCTGTGTCTATTAGAGACATATGTGCCAAACCAGGGATGTATTTCTTATTCCTCATCCATTTGTCCAAGTTACCCTTGAACTAGGTTACGGAAGAACTCTGCTTCACATGGATGGGGAGCATGTTCCAGAATATTCTCTGGGATACAAACCCGTCTCTCCAGCAGGTCCAATTTATATCACAGACAAGGTTGAAGTCTTTAGAACAGGTAATTCTGGTGCTGTTTGTTTTGCAGATATGCAGGAGGTTTATCATGGTGGGGTCTGATGAAGCCTTGTATGCCAGGCATAGATCTCCCCTCAACAGCTTATAGGAGACAGAATACAGGGATAGGGCCCTGAGGTGATCTACATAGGACATATTATTTATGCTCTGTATTCTTTTAGTGAGGAACCTCTATAGACATTCCAATTGTTGGATGTGCCTGTTTAGGTACATATCAAAGAGGGCACTGTACTCAATGACAGGTCTGATAAATGCCTAATACAATGGAACAGTGACCTCCTTGGACCAAGATGCTATACCTTTGGTTATAAGTCGCATAACAGAAAATGATTTTCTTACTACCATAGACCCATGAGGGTTAAAGGCTAGATTACTGCCTATGTGTATCCTCAACTCCCTGACTAATGGGTTGACTGTTAGAGGTGTGTTGACAATATGATAGTTCCCAGAGATGGCTGACTTCCCAAAGGATACTGTTATGCACTTCTTGGCATTTAGTCTTAGTCTATGGCTCTGACTCCAGTTATTTGTCTGTGTCAGCCCTTCTTGGAGAACACTGATGTCAGTGGGAGGGTTCTGTGACTACTCGTAATTTACAATTCTGTGCAAATTATATCAGCCAGAGGTCTTTGACATTGGTCTTGACTTCAGAGAAGTAGATGCTAAAAAGGCGTGGCCTCAGGACTGCTCCCTAAGGGAGTCTGCTGCTGGACTGACCTTTTTGTAGAGGTGGTCTCCCCAATTCTAACTTTCTGGATCCTGTCTGTGAGCCAGCTGGTTATCCACTAGGTGACATAAGAGTTTATACCAAACCTTTTGTGTTTGTCAACAATGCCTGAATGAGGTACTGTATTGAATGCCTTGTGCAAGTCAAGGAAGACAGTGTAAACTGTTCTGCCATTATCCATTGCTTTGGTGACCTTTTCAAAGAAGTCCAATAGGTTGACTAGACATGACCTGCCTTTGAGGAAACAAAATTGGGTTGAGTCCAGTATGTGGAGGTTTCCTCTGTCATTACTGATAATTTCCATGATAATTGTTTCCATGGCTTTGCATATGAGACTAGTGAGACTTATGGGTCAGTAGTTTCAAGGGTCTGTTAGTGGCATGCCTTTGTGCAGAGACATGTTGGTTCTTGCTTTCCATTTGTGATGCATGATGTCTGTTTGGAGGCTATGGTTAAATAGTGATTCCAGCAGGCCTGATTGGTCATGTTTCATGCTATTTACAGGGCATTCTGGGATATTGTCTGGGCCCATTGATGCAGTGTTCTTGGCCTTCTAGAGAACATTAAGGACCTGTTCTCTAGTGATAGTAGAGGGAGTTATATTTGATGGTATTTCCTGAGGGGAGCCTAGGAGGGGGAAAGGTTAGATCTGAATTTGGCTGCCAGGAGGTTTGCTATATCTTCTGGCTCAGTATAGGTTGCTCCATTTACAATGAGCTCTGGATACAATTGTGTATTGCCTTTGAGGTTGTGGACATAGTTAAAGAATGCCTTGTGGTTGTACTTGGCCAGGGAAGCCAAATTTATCTCAAATTTGACTTTGGTAGACTTTATTTATCCTGTGATTTGTGTGTTTAGTTTGATGAGACCACTTTTTAACTTTTTATTCTGTTGGGTGCTGCACCTCCTAATTTCTGCCATGATTTTTTTCCTTTTATTATACAACCTGCTGATGTTGTGATTCTACCATTGTGACTTGTTTTTTTTTTTTTTAATTAGTTCTGTACTTATTCCTGGTGAGTACAGTTGCTTCTATGCAGTAATTAACAAGTTTATATAGAGTTTCTGTGAACAGTTCCACATAGGCAGCTGTACTTATTCCTGGTGAGTACCGTTGCTTCTGTGCAGTAATTAACAAGTTTATATAGAGTTTCTGTGAACAGTTCCACATAGGCAGCAGTGCTCTCAGAGTTTAGGAATCTTGAAATTTTGCTAGGTTATAACTTGATATTAGGAAGTTAGCCTTAGAGTAATTCCTGAACATTCCAGGCTTAGTTCAGGTTCCAGGTTTTGTTTTCACTTCAGTGGAGGCCATTTTGTGGTCTGAACTCACCAGAGTGGACATTAAACTAGGGGGTGTGCAACACTGTCCCACATTAGTGAGGACCAGATCCAGTATGTTTGCAACCTTGGTGGGCATATTGACAATTTGGTCCAGAGAGTCTGTTTACAAAATCCTGGAATCTCTATGCCTGCTCATTTAGTATAGTATAGTATATGATTCCCACTTAATAGGTGGGTAAATAAAGTTGGCCACAAATATGGTATTGGGTTGGATGGTGAGTGTTTCCACTAAGTTTAAATATGTGGTAGGGGTTTCCTGGATCATTGAGGGAGACCCATAGCTTGCAAGGAAGTGGCACTGTATTTTGCCTATGGTGATTTGAACGTAGAGAAGGTGAAAGTGCATCATCCTGTTGTTTGGAGGGTGATGTCAGCTCCCTAGATTTATAAACAAAAAAACTATACAATCAGAATGCACATGTCCAAACAAAAACTAAACAATCAGAATGCACCTGCCCAAACAAAAACTATACAATCAGAATGCATCTGGACAGGGTGACCTTAGAAACACTAGAATCCTACTTGGATTGCAGAGCAGAGTCTTTTGTACTGTGTAAGTGAAATCACAACTGGCGATGAACATCTAGAGTTTAATTAATCAAACCAGTATTATGTAAATGGGTAGGAAGTGATGTAACATGCATTCCGAGGAAGTTCTGTTAGTCTAAAGGAATGATGGCACTTAATTTTTATTAAAATTTATGGTCCAAAGCCAACGTATTTTTTTTTGTTTTGTTTAGTTTGTCATTTATCGTGTGAAGTACTTTTAGTGGTTATTTGGTTTGTTTTGACTTTACTTTGGGCAACGGGCCATGTTACAAAAATTAATAGCTAGTAACATTTTGATAGAAACGTCTGAGACTGTCAAAACATCCATTGAATTGTCCATATCAATTCATCTCCTGACTCAAGTTTCAAGCAAGATGGACAAGGCATTTGAAACATCAAAGCGCTGTGTACATGGAGGTAGCAACTTTCATGAAGTTGATTATGGGAATCTAAGTAGAAGAATGTGGTACAATAATGGAATCCCATTACCTGTACTAATGTTGTGATGACGTCTCCTTCCAAAGTGATAAACAACAACAGTGGTAACAACAATTCGAAAGAGTATGGCGGCGGTAGCATTGACGACTGGTTCAAGCAAACATTCAGCTTGAACAGGGACATTACCAGTTGTTACACTGATACCTAATGAAACACTCTGTGAAAAGATTTTAGGTTTGAAAACTTTTTAAAAGATATCAGAGCTTGTTTGAATTGTTTGATAGGACCGATGCAGGTATAATGCACTGAATTGTTTGATAGGACCCATGTAGGTATAATGCACTGAATTGTTTGATAGGACCCATGTAGGTATAATGCACTGAAAGGACGCATGTAGGTACAATGCACTGAATTGTCTGATGGGACCCATGTAGGTATAATGCACTGAATTGTCTGATGGGACCCATGTAGGTATAATGCACTGAATTGTCTGATGGGACCCATGTAGGTATAATGAATGCACTGAATTGTCTGATGGGATCCATGTAGGTATAATGCACTGAATTGTCTGATGGGACCCATGCAGGTGTAATGCACTGAATTGTTTGATAGGACCGATGTAGGTGTAATGCACTGAATTGTCTGATGGGACCCATGTAGGTGTAATGCACCGAATTGTCTGATGGGACCAATGTAGATGTAATGCACTGAATTGTCTGATGGGACCCATGTAGGTGTAATGCACTGAATTGTCTGATGGGACCCACGTAGGTGTAATGCACTGCATTGTCTGATGGGCCCATGTAGGTGTAATGCACTGAATTGTCTGATTGGACCCATGTAGGTATAATGTCTGATGGTACCCATGTAGGTGTAATGCACTGAATTGTCTGATGGGACCCATGTAGGTGTAATGCACTGAATTGTCTGATGGGATCCATGTAGGTGTAATGCACTGAATTGGCTGATGAGACCCATGTAGGTGTAATGCACTGAATTGTCTGATGGGACCCATGTAGGTATAATGCACTGAATTATCTGATGGGACCCATGTAGGTATAATGCACTGAATTGTCTGATGGGACCCATGTAGGTATAATGCACTGAATTGTCTGATGGGAGCCATGTAGGAGTAATGCACTAAATTGTCTGATGGGACCCATGTAGGTGTAATGCACTAAATTGTCTGATGGGACCCATGTAGGTGTAATGCACTGAATTGTCTGATGGGAGCCATGTAGGTGTAATGCACTGAATTGTCTGATAGGACCCATGTAGGTATAATGCACTGAATTGTCTAATGGGAGCCATGTAGGTGTAATGCACTGAATTGTCTGATGGGACCCATGTAGGTGTAATGCACTGAATTGTCTGATGGGACCCATGTAGGTATAATGCACCGAATTGTCTGATGGGACCTATGTAGGTATAATGCACTGAATTGTCTGATAGGACCCATGTAGGTGTAATGCACTGAATTGTCTGATGGGAACCATGTAGGTGTAATGCACTGAATTGTCTGATGGGACCCATGTAGGTGTAATGCACTGAATTGTCTGATGGGACCCATGTAGGTGTAATGCACTGAATTGTCTGATGGGAACCATGTAGGTGTAATGCACTGAATTGTCTGATGGGACCCATGTAGGTGTAATGCACTGAATTGTCTGATGGGACCCATGTAGGTGTAATGCACTGAATTGTCTGATGGGAACCATGTAGGTGTAATGCACTGAATTGTCTGATGGGACCCATGTAGGTGTAATGCACTGAATTGTCTGATGGGACCCATGTAGGTGTAATGCACTGAATTGTCTGATGGGACCCATGTAGGTATAATGCACTGAATTGTCTGATGGGACCCATGTAGGTATAATGCACTGAAAGGACCCATGTAGGTATAATGCACTGAATTTGTTGATAGGACCCATGTAGGTATAATGCACTGAATTGTTTGATAGGACCCATGTAGGTATAATGCACTGAATTGTCTGATAGGACTCATGCAGGTATAATGCACTGAGCTGTCTGACAGAACCCACGTAGGTATAATGCACTGAATTGTCTGATAGGACCCATGTAGGTATAATGCACTGAATTGTCTGATTGGACCCATGTAGGTATAATGCACTGAATTGTTTGGTAGGACAGATGTAGGTATAATGCACTGAATTGATTGATAGGACCGATGTAGGTATAATGCACTGAATTGTTTGATAGAACCCATGTAGGTATAATGCACTGAATTGTCTGATGGGACCCATGTAGGTATAATGCACTGAATTGTCTGATGGGACCCATGTAGGTGAAATGCACTGAATTGTCTGATGGGACCCATGTAGTGTAATGCACTGAATTGTCTGATGGGACCCATGTAGGTGTAATGCACTAAATTGTCTGATGGGACCCATGTAGATGTAATGCACTGAATTGTCTGATGGGACCCATGTAGGTGTAATGCACTGAATTTTCTGATGGGACCCATGTAGGTGTAATGTACTGAATTGTCTGATGGGACCCATATAGGTGTAATGTCTGGTGGGACCCATGTAGGTGTAATGCACTGAATTGTCTGATGAGACCCATGTAGGTGTAATGAACTGAATTGGCTGATGGGACCCATGTAGGTGTAATGCACTGAATTGTCTGATGGGACCCATGTAGGTATAATGCACCGAATTGTCTGATGGGACCTATGTAGGTATAATGCACTGAATTGTCTGATAGGACCCATGTAGGTGTAATGCACTGAATTGTCTGATGGGAACCATGTAGGTGTAATGCACTGAATTGTCTGATGGGACCCATGTAGGTGTAATGCACTGAATTGTCTGATGGGACCCATGTAGGTGTAATGCACTGAATTGTCTGATGGGAACCATGTAGGTGTAATGCACTGAATTGTCTGATGGGACCCATGTAGGTGTAATGCACTGAATTGTCTGATGGGACCCATGTAGGTGTAATGCACTGAATTGTCTGATGGGACCCATGTAGGTATAATGCACTGAATTGTCTGATAGGACCCATGTAGGTATAATGCACTGAAAGGACCCATGTAGGTATAATGCACTGAATTGTTTGATAGGATCCCTGTAGGTATAATGCACTGAAAGGACCCATGTAGGTATAATGCACTGAATTGTTTGAAAGGACCCATGTCGGTATAATGCACTGAATTATCTGATGGGACCCATGTAGGTATAATGCACTGAATTGTCTGATGGGACCCATGTAGGTATAATGCACTGAATTGTCTGATAGGACCCATGTAGGTATAATGCACTGAAAGGACCCATGTAGGTATAATGCCCTGAATTGTTTGATAGGACCTATGTAGGTATAATGCACTGAATTGTTTGATAGGACCCATGTAGGTATAATGCCGTGAGTTGTTTGATAGGACCCATGTAGGTATAATGCACTGAATTGTCTGATAGGACTCATGTAGGTATAATGCACTGAATTGTCTGATAGGACCCATGTAGGTATAATGCACTGAATTGTTTGATAGGTGCAATGCAGGTATAATGCACTGAATTGTTTGATAGGACCGATGTAGGTATAATGCACTAAATTGTTTGATAGGACAGATGTAGGTATAATGCACTGAATTGTCTGATGGGACCCATGTAGGTATAATGACTGAATTGTCTGATAGGCAGCATGTAGGTATAATGCACTGAATTGTCTGATAGGACCCATGTAGGTATAATGCACTGAATTGTCTGATAGGACTCATGTAGGTATAATGCACTGAATTGTCTGATAGGACTCATGTAGGTGTAATGCACTGAATTGTTTGATAGGAGCAATGCAGGTATAATGCACTGAATTGTTTGATAGGACCGATGTAGGTATAATGCACTGAATTGTTTGATAGGACAGATGTAGGTATAATGCACTGAATTGTTTGATAGGACCCATGTGGGTATAATGCACTGAATTGTTTGATAGGACCCATGTAGGTATAATGCACTGAATTGTTTGATTGGACCCATGTAGGTATAATGCACTGAATTGTTTGATGAGACAACAGAGCAATGAAGAAGCTGGAAGAAGAAGAAGAAATTAAAATTTTGCAAAATAATTTGCTGGTGACTTGTTTCACATGCATCAGGAATACTATATAAAAGCACTTTCCAGTGTTGAGCAGCACTGTGAATCTATGCAGATGAGAAGAGAAAATAAGTTAGAGGGATGATTACTTGAATAAAAAGGCACATTCAGTTCCAAATAAAAAAATAGTCACAAGATGAAAGGAGAAACTGGAGATACAAGTGAAGGAAGTGAAGAATGTGAAATAGGCAAAGAGTCTACTGAAGCCATTTTTTACCTGTCTGTCCACCACCAAAGAGAGCCCCAGGTTGATGAAGAAGAACTATTCAGTTCCAGTAAAACAAAATTGGATTGCAGAGAAATGTATAAAGTTTATCAAAATTATGTGTCAAACAGACTGCAAGGGAGAAGCAAAGGATGAAGACGTTTTCAATAAGCAACAACCAAGGTACGATATATAATTTTTGGGGATTTAAGATATTTATTTGCAGTCATATGACTGTTATCCTCACGTTTGATAAACTATTTTCAAAAGGTTTTACATTTATAGCAGCAACAGAACTGAACTTGGTGGGCACATTATTAGAACTTAAAATGCACATCAGGAAATTTAACGTGAGTTTATTTTTCAAAGTATAAGGAAAATGATGAGTTAAAACTTGGAGAGTTAACGCAAAACATTGATTTTAATCCCACTTCAGCACGCCCGACCGCCTTATATTAAATTATTTGTGAATATGTTATATAGTCTGTCTACATATTCTAATAGTCTGCTACACTTTAATACTCATGGCTCTTTATGTCAGAAGACAAATCTAGTCAAAAGGCAGATGCTACGCTTATCAAGACTGGTAATTGACGACGAGAGATTAAAGCTGAATTAGAGTTCCTAAAGGAGATGTTCTTAGATGGAGGATATCCAAAGTGTATGATGGATGTGCTTGGAGTTTAAATTTTAAGTGGAAGACACAGAATAAGTATCAAGCAATCCTTCAGTACCTGGATAGTTTGCAGAATATGTCAGACAAAGTAGTGAATATTATAAAGCAGTGGTTCTTACTTACAAAGTGAATGAGATAAAATCAGTTATGAACAAGAAATGGAAAGGGGTATTTGACTCTTTTGGCCTTGTTAATAAATTAGAGAAAAGCCAACAAATTGTACATAAGAAAGGTAGGAATATAAAATCACATTTTGAGTGGAATAGTGGAAAATGAAAATGTTATAGAAATAGGTAAAGGAATGTACAAGTGTGGATCACAGCCTAAGTTTAGGTTTGTTAATAATAGTATGAATATAACACTGGAAAAATGATCGAAATGTAATTGCTGTACAGGATACGTACAGTTGTAAATCTCAGTGGTTTATCTGATGACTTGCCTTAGCTGCCCCAGTTTCTATGCTGGCAAAACTGAACATGCTTTGCGAAATACAATATATCAACAAACCTGTGCTATTCTTCTTTTGACTTTTCCCAGTTAGGGGTCTCCACAGTGGAACAATGGTCCACGGAATGATTGGCAGTGGATTTTAAGGTGTCAAGTTGCCAGCCCAGTGCCTAACCTTCCACAGAAGACATGTGCACACACACACACACACACACACACACACACACACACACACACACACACACACACACACACACACACACACACACACACACACACACACACACACCTAGGGCCAATTTAGAGTGTCCAATCCACCTGTAGCATGTCTTTGGGATGTGGGAGGAAACTGAAGCACCCGGAGGAAACCCACGCAACCTCAGAGAGGACATGCAGACTCTGCACAGGAGACACCACAGCCGAGAATCGAACTGAAGAACCTCTTACTGTGAGGCGGCAACGGTAACCGCTGCACCACCGTGGCCGCCCCATTAACATACCTGTGCTGTTAAAAGATGCGATGTTACAAATACATGATGTAAGCACTCAAAAGAATGCAAAAAGATTAAAAAAAATATTTTTTATTTTAGAAAAAGTCCCAAAAGATGTTAGGGGTGGCAATTGTGAGACTTATTTAGAATACAGGGAATTCTATTGGCAGATTTTGTTGGATGCTACACAGCCACCAGAGATTAATGCTAAGGTGTCTATTAGGAATGCAGTTATACATAGATCGATCAGCTGGGGTTTAATTTTGCAACAAGTTGCTGGTGAGTTTATAATAAAATAGAATTTTTTAAATATTAAGTATTTTTATATTAATAGATGGCTGTAGTCAGAAACATTTTGTATAAAATGTTATTTATCAATACTATTGGAATTTTGTTGCATTTAATGCAACTTGTGGATTTTAATTAATTGAACTAGAAGTGTGTAAATGGCAGGAAGTGATTTAACATGTATTCTGATGAAGTTCCATGAGTCTGAAGCAGTGAAACCACTTCATTTTTATTAAAGCGAAGCTGGCATGTTTTTTTTTAACATCCAGAGTATGCAATTGCTATTCAACATTGTCAGAAAAGATGGGAAAAAGGCCAGTAGATGTGAAGTCTGGTTCAAGGAAAAAGTAAAAGCCACCTGTAACAGAAAGTTAGGATAGTTTACGTGACGGCACTTGCAACTCTGAGATCCTCCTATCACAAGTAACCACTACTAGAAAAAGTATTTTTCAGGACAGGAACTGCAAGGCAACAGGACTTGCAGGTTCAAAAGGGGCAACAGTGTGACCTTGAAATAAAATAGTAATGTCCAAGGGGGTATTGAATCTCTCAATGATGGGTGTGACAGGTACCCTTCTCCAAAAAAAAAAACTTAGAATGCCTAAGGGAAGCAATGAGTATATGTTGTTCACCCATAAGAAAATTAGAAATAGAAACAAACTGGACTTTAATTGTAGAACAACTGGCAATTGACTGGAAAAGACCCACTAAAAAGACCCCCTAAAAACTTCAAAAAAATGAAGAGGAACTGAAAAGGGAATCCAGCTCTTTGGAACAGGCACAGATTAAAAATCTTTTCTACTGAATTCTGTACACTTTCCTTGTGGAGGGTGTCTGAGAACAGGATGATATTTCCTGGAGACTGCTGATCACCAGAAAGCCTGATAAGTACTTCAAAGGTGCCAGCTTGAAACTTCTGCTGCTGTTTTGCTGCTGGTGAGACAATGGAGCAGGGATAATTGATTCCTGACCATCTCTGATTGCAGTGAGTGGCTGTGTGGGACCTTCCTGACTGGTTTGTTTGCTATTAAAGGCATCTACCAGGAAAAGGGTAGAACAAGCCTGCATTATCCTTTTGATCACCAAAGAGCCTATGGGCTACTTCTGATCCTGGGATTGGTGCCACTGTTTTGCTTCTGGTGAGAGAAGAAGCAAAGGAGTATTGCATCCCATCAGAGTGAAGCTGTGGTGAGACTAGCACTAGTAGTAGCCAGGTAGTAGCCAACTAGGTGACTCCTCAATATTCATCATTTTTGACAAAGTTAATTATTTATTTTTAGTAAATACTGCTTGAATAGCTGTTGTCACACCTAACTTCAGAATGTTTCCATAAATACTTTGTCCATAAATCATCAGGGTCTACTTTAGTACTTCATGTGTTTGGCAGTGCCCTGTAGAGATGCAGACATCTACATCTTGAGCTGACAGTTTTCCTGTAAAAGCACCGTTGAAATTTCACCAATACACAGTTGCACACAGGGCAGCTTGTTTGCAGTAATAAGCATTACCCCCAGAGTTGCAAACCAGATATTCCTGACATTACTTTATAGTCTCATTGCAACCATCTAATCAATAAAAAGGGCTAGTTATGGATGTGAACTTTCCCACTGTCTCCATTACCAGCTTGGTGGATATGGGCATCTGAGGCAATGCAGAAATTTCCTCATGTTTACTGACAACCTGCTAATTCTCAAACAAACTGATGAGGTATGTGAGAGATGTATTTACACAATGTCACTGGAGGCAAGACTCTCACATAGAAGCACTCCTAATGTCAGTCAGGTTGCCAGTAGTACACATGCTGTACCCATCAGATTCAATACAAAACAGACACATACACCCTCCAGGCACAGACTGGGGTACTTAAATGTTACCTTCCTAAACCTCAAAGACATTCTACATGAAATACACATAAGAAATGCCCTCAGCAGCCCCAAATGCACTCTTTCAAAACACCCACATCAACACATACAGCCACATCTCATGCAGCCTCTACTTCTAAGCCCATAAGGCAAGCCACCACACACACACGCACACACACACACACACACACACACACACACACACACACACACACACACACACACACACACACACACACACACACACACGTCATTGGACTACAAGTACCAGTATGACTCAGTCATAGTCCATGTGGTTATAAATGACCTGAGACGTACCTCCCTAGACTATGTAGAGTTCTCGGAATATTTGTCCTAGGCAGGAGTCTATCACTGAGCAGCATTTTACCTTCTTCTGGTGTCATTCTAAGGAAGTACAGCATTTGTCATCAAGGAAGGACATGCTCAACAGACCACACTGCTTTGTCAGGATGATCTGCACTGCTCCCCTCTAGGCTTTCAAATATTAGCAAAAACAAACATTGTCCTCCCCCATAGTACCTTTTTTAGGCAATGCCAAACCGAAAGTACTCCGACCAGGAGAGTAAACATTCTGGATGTGGTCCTCTCCAATACAGGAGAGCTCTGCACACCCCTTAGTGTAATGTCCTCACTTGTAAGATCATACCACAGAATGGTCTCCTTTGAAGTAAAAATAAAGCCCAGAACCCCAGCTAACCATGGAATGTTCAGGAACTCCTCCAAAGCTAACTTCCTACTATTAAGTGATAACCTGGCAAAATTTACAGACATGTTAATAGCTGCAAAGAGGCAGCTGTACTCACCAGGAATAAATATAGAACTAAATAAAAAAAAAAAAACAAGCCACCCTGGTAGAATCAAAACATCAATAGACTGTATAACAGAAAGAAGAAAACCACGACAAAAACTGAAGTGTAGCACCCATCAGGATGAAAGCACTCTCATCAAACTAAACAAACAGCTCAGAGGACAAAAAAAGTCTAACAAAACCAAATTTGAGTTAAATTTGGTCTCCCAGGCCAAGAACAACAAGGCATTCTTTAGCATTGTCCACAACCTCAAAGGCAACACCCAATTGTGTGCAGAGCTAATTGTTACTAGAACCACCTATAATTAGCCAGAAGATATAGCAAGCCTGCTGGCAGACAAATTCAGCTCTAACATTACCCCTCTCTCCCCCTCAATCTCCCCTCAGGAAACACCATCAAATATAACTCCCCTTGGTATCACAAGTGAACAGGTCCTTATTGCTCTCTCTAAGGCCAGGAATACTGCATTGATGGGCGCAGGCAATATCCCAGGATGCCTTCTAAGCAGCATGAAACAGGACCATCAGACCCTCTGGAATTGCTATATAACCATGGATTCCAAACAAGCTTTGTGGTTCATACATGCAGAACAGCAATGGTCATCCCTCTGCACAAAGGTAAGCCATCTACAAACCCTGGAAACTACAGACTCATAAGTCTCACTAGTCTAACATGCAAAGCCATGAAAAGAATTATCATGGAAATGATCAATAATGACATAGGAAACCAGACACAAGACCCAACCCAGTTTGGTTTCATCAAGGTCACACCTGTTCAAACTGGTGGACTTCTTTAAGAAGGTCACTAAAGCAAAAGCATGAGGCCAAACCTGTTCATACCTCCTACCTTGACCTGGCCAAGGCATTTGACAGAATACCCCTCTTGGACATTGTTGATAATTTTATGAGGTAAGGTACAAACCTTTATGTCACCCAGTGGATAGACAGCTGGCTCAGAGACAGGACCTAGAAAATTAGAAATGGGGAGTCCACCTCTACAAAGAGGCAAGTTGCAAGTGAAGTCCCTCATGGATCAGTCCTGGGACCACTCCTTTTCAGCATTTACTTCTCTAAAGTCAAGGTCAATGTCAAGGGCCTTTGGATAATCAAATCTGCAGATCATTGGAAATTAGGAGCAGTCACAGAATCTCCCCCTGATGCTAATATTCTCCAGGAATGTCTGACACATAAAATAACGTGTGTCAGAGCCATGAACTAAAACGAAATGCCAAGAAATGTGTAATAGTATCCTTCAGGAAGTTCTCCACCCACACCTGGTAGCTATCACATTGACAATACACCCCGAAGAGTCATTGCAGTAGTCAGGGACCTGGGGACACATGTAGATGGTAATCTAGACTTTGACCATCACATGTCTACAGTAGTGAGGAAATCATTCTATGTTGTGCAACTTATAAACAAAGGTATGGCATCTAGGTCCAAGGAGGTCATTGTTCTACTGTATTTAGCATTCATCAGATGTATCATTGAGTACAATGCCCCCTTTGTTATGTACCTAATCAGACACATCCAACAATCGGAACATCCACAGATGTTTCTCACTAAAAGAATACATCATAAAGTTCCAAGTCCTATGAAGACCGCCTCAAGCAGACTGTTGAGGGGAGATCTGTGCCTGGCATACAAGGTATTGTTGGACCTCTTGCATATCTGCAAAACAAACACCACCAGAATTACCCATTCTAAAGGCTTAAACCTTGCCTGTGATATAAATAGGCCTGCTAGACAGACAGGTAAGTATCCCAGAGACTACCCCATCTATGGAACAGGCTCCCCATCCATGTGAAGCTGAGTTTCTCCTTAACCCAATTCAAATGTAACTTGGACAATTGGATGGGTAATAGAAAATTCATCCCTGGTTTGGCAACTATGTTTCTAATGGCCACAGACAGCCTGTAAATGTTTCATCTCCAAGCCCCCACTTACACTTATCAAGGGTACCAGAACTTGTCCGGGATTTGGAATGCATGGCTGGGCTAAGAAAGGCTGTAGTGCACATTAGCCTATGAACCCATGTGAACAACACCACATGAAAGTGAATAAACCAAGCAGTCAGATTTGATGGACTTGATGTTCAGGTGAGGCCTTATGGAAGTTAAGAAATCAGATCCAGACTGTAATCTGAGACCCGGGGTAGGTGAAATAAGTGAGGTCAGAGAAAAATGAACCAAACCTGACATGGCCAAAGTGGGATGTAGAGAATCATTCTCGCCTTGCACCAGGCTGCTTTCTGAAGGAATTTGGTGGGATTGAGGGATAGGTGTAAAGGAGACCCGTGGGCCAAGTATGGACCAAAGCATACCTCACAGACTATCCCTTCTGTGGGATCAGAACAAAAAACTGCTGTATTTGGTATTGGATGCAGTTGCCAATAGGTTGCAGCAAATATGCCCCAGCGACTGAAAATCATGGATAACACTAACCGATTGAGAGCCTCTCATAGGGCAGAAGGATCAATCTGCTCAATTTGTCTACAAGAATATGGGACATCCCTTGGATGGGCATCGTGAGAAGAAAACACTGGAAAGACATTGTCCACTGCCAAACCCTCATGGCTTCCCAGCATAGGTGGTTGGAATGGGTTTCACCTTGTTTTTGGAAATAACAGACCACAGACAGACTGTCCATCTGTCTGCACAGCAATCACATCCACTGGGAAGCAATTGTGAAAAGCCTGAAATGCAGGGAGGACCACCAACATCTCCAGTACATTGCTGTGAAGCTTGGCCTCTGCCTGGGATCAGGTGTTGTGGACTGTTCTTGCTTTGAAATGTCTCTTCCTTCCAGAAGGGAAGCATCTGGAGCCACTGTGACCCATAGTGAGGAAAAGACAAAGGGACAATGTAAGGTAACTGGCAGGGATGTTAACTACCACTGAATATGCCATCTGCAACTTGGGATGAGCCTGACAGGATAATTCATTAGTTGACAGAGACTGGACCACTAAACGTAAAGAGTTCACTGAAGGACTCTGATGTAAAACCTTACATGAGGAAAGTACAGTTGTGTAAGTGAACTTACCATAACAGTAGATATTCAAACGGTCACTGTTGCAGTAACCTAAGCTGTTTGAGTTCTACTCTGATAGGATATAGTAGATGGTCAGCTTCAAAAGCTTCAGGGCACCTTCCACATATCCAAACATTTAGCTTGAGATAAGCTAACTAAAAAGGTAGGTTTGGATGGGGAAGGGTCCAGGAGCCAGTGGAGAATGGTCCTTGCAAAACGTGACATAGGACTGGAGATGGAATCTAGTTATAATGCTGTGTATAAATGTGCACAAAGGACCAAGTTGTTGCTTTTGCAATACTTCTAGAGTCCAACCCTTTCCAAAAAGTGCATATATAAAGCCAAGGCCTGGCTAGAATAGTTTTGTTTTGGCAGAACTAAGAAAAGGTAATAGACTGAGACAACCATTTGGAAATAGTCTGCTCTGACACAAGTTGTCTGTTCTTCTTACCTTCACAAGAAATGAACAACTGATCAGAATTTCTAAAATATTTTGTTCTGTCAACATAGTACTTAAGTTGTCTGTTGATATCCAAGATATGAAATATCTGGGTCTATATTATATTTTTGAAAGTTTCAAACATCGAACACCATATGGTCGACACCATATGAGCAATGTTTGAAATTCAAAAATATAATAAAAAAATAAAAAACTATACTTACCTAAACACTATAGGCAGAGGGGCAAGCCCCCTGCACCCCCCACACCCTCGCTACTTAAATATTCCTACTCCGAGATCACACTGCATTGAAGTAAAGGGAAAATATTCCCTACAGCGATTTCCATGTTACGCGCGCGACATTTCAACCAATTGGGTTTGCTCAATATACGTTGGCCATTTACAATTTTCGATCACACAATAGGAACCCGAAATATCCTTTCTCCCTCATTTTTGAGTTCTGAAAAGAAAAAAAGTAGATGGAACGATTGGCTTAAAGTAAACCTATACACCACTTTAGGCATAAAAGAATGATTAGTTCTCAAAGAAACCCTGTCTCTGTGAAAGATGACACAAGGTTGACCCACCATAAGAGCTTGCAACTGAGATACTATTTTTGTCAGAACAATCAGCAAAACTGCTTTCCATATTAAAAACCTCCAGTCATCCAGATGACGTGGCTCAAATAGAGCGAGTATTGGCCTTATAAAATGCAAACTACAGATGCCAAGGAGGAGCCATCAGCTTTCTGGGAGGCTTCTTATGTAGCACCCCTTTCAAAACATTTAAACATGAGATTGCATTGAACGAGAGGGCTTCATGGGCTGACATGCTGTAACTGGCTGACAACTGAATCTTTTTTTTCTCAAAAAATTTTTTTTATTAATTATATGAATAGCAAGGCAATTAAAAGATTATACATAACAAGAAGGCATAAATGAACATATAACAATTCATCTAGTGATAATAACCTTCATGAGATTTTGATAAGTTATTTAGAAATAAAACATACACCATATGTACACTATATACAAGTTAGGCAACCTGAGAGAAAAAAAAAATAATTAACATTAACTATTTAATATGTTTAGAACCTTTTCTAACACAACCTTTATAATAGCTTTTTTTTTTGGACTTCCACCTAAGTATCTTTGAGCATCAATAAATTTAAAAGCCATTTTCTGGAAAGTAACCCATTTTAATTTAGAACGATCAATCCAATTTTGTATTATATAAAGTTTTAGTAATGAGCAAATAAAAATGATAACATGAATATCAACTTTTGAAAGATGAATCAATGGAATATGCAGAATAGCAAATTCCCACATCACCGTGGATTTTTGATATCCCATTTTCTGCAGTCTGACTTTCAAAGATGTCCACAATCTGTGAGAAAAATGACAATACCATAGAATATGAAGGAGGTCTGCTTGGGGATGAGAACAGCATGAACACGAAGGGGACTTATTTGGGTTAAATTTGTTTAATTTGATTGGGGTAAAGTAGGCATCATTATTAATCATTAATTGTGTGTATGCTAATTTTTTAAAAGGGATAAATTCCTTAGTGTGTCTAATAGCCAGGACTTTCTGAGATTCTGACAATTGGGAATTATAATTCAACCAAACATTAGATAAAAGACAGTTGTGGTCCATCATTAAAGAATTAATTAATTTATATGAGTTTGAGAGCATTTTATCAGATGATGAAAGTATTTTAATAATCGTGTTAAGGTTTTTCAATTGTGAGTCTATGGGGACCAGAGATACAAATTTGTTTTTAATTATTGCTCTTAGTTGTGTAAGAATTGGTGAGTAATTCCAGTTTACTTTCAATAACTTACGACAGTCAGATAAAGGCAAGTCAAGATATTTCAAAACATCTCCTACTTTTAGATTTTTAATTAAAGGATAATTTGTTAAGTTCAAAAGTTTATTGTCCAATAATATATTTGGGTTTAGATGAATTGGCTGAACATGGTGCGAGATCTTTTCTAGTTTACACATTTTGAGTAAGGTTTGGAAATCTCTAATCTTTTGTTTAAATACTGTAGATATATTTTTAATAAATAAACTATCCAGAGAGATAAAGGGAATAGCTTCAGAATTTAAATTATTAGAAATTACATAATTATACCATAATTTTATCTATAAAGAGTGATTTGGATAAGAAGTGTTATTGAATTTAGAGATAGTAAGAAGTTTATTGGATGAGACAATCAAATAATAGAGATAAAGATTAGGTAAACCCAAACCTCCTTTGTCCTTCGAAAACGCCAATCTAGAATAGGAAATTCTAACAGATTTAGGGAACCATATGAATTTTGCCAAAGCTTTATTTACAGACTCAAAAAATTTTTTTGAAATTATCTGATCAGATGATGAGAATTGGTAAAGAAATTTAGGCAGAATATTCATTTTAATAATGGCCACCCTTGAAAGAAATGAAAGGTTTAGATGCTTCCATCTGTCCATGTCAGACAATATAGAGTTCCATAATTTATTAATATTATTTTGAAAGGAAGATTTATTATTGTGTTCTAAATTGATTCCTAAATATTTTATATTATAAGTAAACTGAAAATGATCGTCTGGAAACAAAAAAGATTTGTGTGCTAAATGATTTAAGGGAAAAATATGAGTTTTTGTAGAATTTAAAAGATAGTTGGAAACCAAAGAAAAATAATCAATAGAATTCATTATCTTTCTGTAATCAGATAATGGAGTTTGAAAGTAGATTACTAAATCATCCAAAAGCAGAGAAATGAATATTAGTATTAAGAATTCTAGGATGTTATGAAAAGTATTTTGAGTAATAAACAATAGCAAAGGTTCTAAGTAAATGTTGAAAAGAAAAGGGGACAATGGACAACCCTGTCTTGTTCCTTTAGTGATCTTTATCGGAGCAGAAAATTGACCATTAATGTATAGTCTAGTAAACATATTCTTGTATAAAACTTTTAAAAATTTATAAAGAATAAGGGAATATTAAAACATAACATAGTTTGAAATAGAAAGTTCCAACATACTCTGTCAAAGGCATTTGATGTATCTATAATCAAAGCATATATAGGGTTTGGATTTTTCTTAATGAGATGAAGTATAGTCTCTAAAGATAGAGTATTATCCCAAGCATGTCTCTGAGACATAAAACCTGATTGATCTGACGAGATGATTGAGGGTAAAATCCGTTTCAATCTGTTAGCCAGAATAGATGACAGAATCTTAATATCCACGTTAATTAAAGAAATGGGTCTATAATTTACTGGGTCAGATTTATCTTTATTATTTTTTAGAATTAGAATGGTTTTGGATGTGTTCCAATGAATATCTGAGATATCAATAACTCTTATATGATTGTAAACTTTAAATAGAAAGGGAAGAACTACCAATTTGAAAGTTTTGAAAAATTCTGGAGTAAAACCATCAGGTCCCGGAGATTTACCCAATTTAAGATTATCTATTGAATCCGAGATTTCTTGTACCGATATAGGGGTAGAAAGTAGTTTTTGCTGATTATCATTAAGTTTAGGGAACTGCAAAGAGTCTAAAAAGAGTTTTGAGTGATTATCTTTAACAGAATTAGAAGAACCTGAATATAACTCAGTGTAAAGAGAGGTGAAAAGTTGAATAATCTCTTCATCAGTATTATATAATCTGTTATTATAAGATAAAGATGTAATATTTGGATTTCTGAAGTTAACTTTAATAATTCTCGCTAACAATTTAGATGGAACCTGGGCCCACTCTGAATATGAAGCAAGTAGCTTTTGTTCAGCTAAGGAGAGGTTATTTTGGTGAAGCAGAATTAAATCTTTCTGACAATCAAAAATTTGTTTTTCTAAAGTAGCATCATAGTTCAGACTAAGATGATTTTCCAACGAAGAAATTCTTGATTTTAAGAATTCCTCTTTCTTAAAGTATTGTTTTTTGAAAAAAAGCAGCTTTACTAATAAATAAACCTCTTAATCTTGCTTTACATGCAGCCCATTGTATGTCATAAGGAATGTCTGATGATTCAAGACTATTCACCACTTCATTTAGGATTTCTGAAGCTTGTTTGCAAATATCTTCATTTGACAATAAGTTATTATTTAAGGTCCACTTATTAAACATAGTTTTATTTTTTATATTGGGTTTTATGTTCAATTTTAGTGAAATTCTTGAGTGATCCGAAAAGAATCTGGGTTCTGTAGTAAAGTCCACAATATATTTTGAAATATAATCTGAAATTAGAAAGAAGTCTAATCTGGACCACGAATGATAGCACTTAGAATAATAAGTATATATATCATTCTTTTTTATATTTTTAACAGTGCGGAGGGGATCTATTAAATTATATTCTGTCATCAAATCATTTATAGCCAGAGTAGATTGAAGATTATAGGTGACAGTGGAGCGGAACAATCAATTACAGGGTTTAGAACTGCATTCCAGTCACCACCCACTATAATATGATGATCCTTATAGGATGCAAGAATATTGTAAATTTTAAAATGAACAAATGTTGTGAATTACATGGGCCATATAGATTTAAAATTAATAAGGGTTTGTCCAAACCAGCAATAGAAGCGGTAAATAAGCACCACCTCCCTCATCATCAAATTTCTCATCAATAATATTCCCAATGAATTTTTGTTTAATGATTATAGCTACACCTCTGGAGTTAGATGAGTCACCTGATGCTATAATCTTTTTGATCCATTATTATTTTAACTCTTTATTCCAATGAATACGTGAAATATGGGACTCTTGAATAAAACAAATGTTAGCCTGTGATTTAAAGATCATATGAAATAATAGTGACTTTTTCGCTTTATCTTGAATGCCTCTAACATTCCAAGAATCTAAAATTATGTCAACAGGCATATTCTGCAAGTATAATCATTATTGATGCTATAAAAGTGAACTCAAGGTGCAAATCCAACACAACATTAAAAGAAGAAGAAAAAAATAAAAGAAAACAGTCTTTAAGTATTCAAGCAAGTCATCAAATAACATTTGTTGAAAAAAAAGAAAAAGTTTTTAAGAACCATGAAATGTATAATAATAACCTTTATCCTAACCCTAGTGCCTACCCACCAATCCCCTGTGATAAAGGAAGAGCAGAAGAACATGAAAAAACATTGTAATTATAGATAATAATAACCTCAAGTTAGAATACAAATTACTCAAAGGAAGCCTAACATAACATAAAGTCCGAGTAATACTACTAAAAATATATACAAAATTAACTAATTTCAAGATGTCCAACATGCTTAATCCCTACTTCTAATACTAATCTAAAGCTCCTATCCTTAAATTGAAATTTATAGTGATTAAATGTATTTCCTTAAGTATTTCAAGAGAAAGAGAAACAAGTAAATAATAAATAAATCACACTCTGCTTAACTAGAACACTCTATCATAAGAAGTAATACAATTAAAACTGAAAGATATGTAAGATAACATATATAAGTATAACAAAACCAACTGGTAACATTATAATATAAGCAAATAAGCATAGCATTACTGAACTAAAGATAATAGTCATGCACTATCTACTGAACCTCCTTTAGTACTTTAGTGATAATTTCATTAATCAACATGACCATTAGTATGATAAAAGCACTAATACCTGTAGAATGAGTATTTAGTTATAGTTCAAATAAAGCAAAAAACAACTACCAAGCAACCATATCTCAAAATGAAAAACAATTCAGTCTGGAGATGCATCTATTAACTAGATAATAATAGTACAGGAACTATTCAAAATGAAATATTATAAGCTGTAAGGTTTTAACACTAGTTAATATACATGAATAAAGTATAATTATATTATTAAATAGTAACTTAAACAGCATCATATATATTGGACTGAATGTACAACAATGTGCATACATATAATTTTAAATCTACTTTTGAATATTTTACTAATGACTCTGTTAGGTTATGTAGCCATACTATTCTTCTAAGCTATAGATGTAACATAACAAAACAGCATGAAAAGACAAGGCTTTTAAAGTAAACATTTTGAACATCTAATTAAAACAGAAACAAGCAAGCTAAATGCAGTAAATCTAAGGGCTTAAATATATACATGTAGATTCAGCTAATCATATTAAAGATAGTTATTTCAAACCTTTCAAATAAGTAAAGGCTTTCTTAAACATAAACTACTAATCATAAATATCACATCCAGCCTCTGAGAAGAGAGAGAGCAGAGAATAGAAAGAACATGAAACTTTCATATGAACAGGTATACTTTGTAACATTTGTCAAATTAAACACTTCAGTATAATATAAAATATTGTATGAAAAATATTCTGAATAGGAAAATATGTTCATTTCTTTACACATCCTTTAGAATTTTAATATATAAAACTAACCTGTTCATTTGTTTCCAGAAACATTTTCACTCTGCTTTATGAAAGTAGCAGCTTGCTTTGAAGTCATGCAGACGCACTAAAAGTCACTGAATATATTATGTGACATGAATCTGTTTAAATTTAAAAGCAACCTTCATTTATGAAGAGAAAACACTTTAAATAATAGCCAGATATATTAAAAGTTAGTGCTATTGAATACTTGTTGAAAACAAGCAGACTTGTGTATTTGAAACTGTCCTTCTTTCCTCACAAATGATGACATCACCATCCATCTCAGAGAGACTGTAGTGTGCATGTTCATGCAGAGCATCAGCTGGAACTCTGAGGGGAAGATTTTCTTGCTAGAATGTTGAGATGGAATGTTTTTCCCTCCAAAAATCATTTAGCTTACACAGAAGGCTGTAACTCCAAAGCTTGTAGTAAAATTAACATATTATCTATTTACACAGCAAGCATATGTGAGAGAAAGAGAAAAAGTAAATACAGGAATTTAAATGCTTCTATTAATCCACACAAATCTTACAAGCATATATCCTGTCACTGCACACTGTCACACCAAATCCATCATGTGTAAATTACATGACAAGTTCTTAAGGTAATATAATTATGTCACACCAGAATTACAAATCATGTAACACAAATACTGTCAGATTAAAGAAAAGAAAAGATCAAACCTTATTGTAGTTCTTTAACAGTAGAATATTAAGATACAGTGTCAGGAAGCTTTTTAAATGTTTTAAGAAAAATGTCTTTTGCATCTTTAGGATCTGAACATACAAATCTTTTGTCATTAGCTGTGAAAGACAAGGTATTAGGATATGCCATTCGAAATCTAATCCCTCTTTTTATCAAGTCAGCACAATAGGGGCTAGTTTTTGTCTATTTAATTTGATCTGT
This sequence comes from Protopterus annectens, assembly GCF_019279795.1. Taxonomy (NCBI): domain Eukaryota; kingdom Metazoa; phylum Chordata; order Ceratodontiformes; family Protopteridae; genus Protopterus; species Protopterus annectens. Next base: position 907,467,903 of record NC_056733.1, read on the forward strand.
GCAGGAAGATCTTGGGAAAATGATAGTTTGTGAGACTTCCATATGAATTGTTTCTTTGTTTTAGCAGTTTCTAGGATCTGGAAAGTGTCTTGAAAGTTTAGTAACTTAGTATAAATTAACCTTGGTGTGGAAGAATCTTGCTTTGTACGCAGTGCTCTGTGTGCTCTCTCTACAATTATAGATTTTGAAGAAGCTTCACAATTTAACAGTGTTTCAAAGATATTTTTAGTCACAGATAACAAGTTTTTATTGTCATAAGATTCAGGTAAACCATGAATAATGATGTTATTTCTTCGACTCCTGGCTTCCAGATCCAATATTTTAGCTTGTAAATCTGAAACAGTTTTATCTCTAGATTTAAAGTCACTTTCCAATAAGTCTGTTTTAACCTCCAAAGCTAAGATTTTATTTTCAATAGTAACAATACTATCGTTTATTTGCTTTAAAGATTTACTAAAGTCTGTAAACTGTTCTGAAAAGTTTTGTATAGCACTTTGGATTGGTTTTAATGCTATCTTTAGTTCTTCTAAAAGGAAATTTGAGCCATTTAAATCTTTATTACTTACATTAAAAGTTTCTGTAGGTTGTCTAGATGATTTCCGTCTTTTTGAACCTGAATCTTTTTCAGGAGAGAGCATTGAAGTATATTTGGCCTTTGTAGGCTGAGTCTCCATGGAGTCAGATTTTGTAGCCATGCCCAGAAATGGAATGCAGTTAGCAGGATACCAGGAACCAGGAACAGACTGGAGCAGTAGGAGTCCCAGCAGCAGAGAGACCAAGAATGTTCTGAGGTAAAATAAATCCCAGGATAATAATTCCAGAAGAAAAAAATAATCCAAATGCATAGAAAAAGATTTATAAAATCTTTTAGTATAAAAATTTGAGGAAAAAGGTTGATGTAAAGTTGTAAAAAAAAACAAAAGTTAAATAGCTGTGAGGAGCACAGAGAGTAAGGACTAGACTAGTCGGCGGCCATCTTGGAAATATTGACAACTGAATCTTGATAGAGGAGCAGGACAGGTCAAAGGATAGTAACTACCACAAATACTTTAAAACCAGAGAAACACTAGCCCTAAGCAGGTGCTGGTTGTTTTGTTGTTACCAGCCAGAAACCCTTTTACATTTGCTTATATATGAGTTTCTAGTATCAAACTTTCTTGCCCTGTTAGTGCCTGTGACATGTCCTCACAATGCAGGTGCCTAAAAATTACTAAGACCCTATCATCCAGGCTGTGAGTTAAAGTTGGTGTAGGGACATATCAAACACCCCTGATCTTGTGTCAGTGTAAATACAGCCCTAGGCCAAATACAGAAGAAGGGAGAAACACTAATGCCTGGTCCAGAAAGAGGTCATCACAATGTTCTTTGGGAAAGCCTTCTAAACCTTTAGAAGTAAACTGGAAATCAGTGGAAAGGTTGAAAAAGCATATACAGAAACATTCCAGTCCAAGGAAAAGAAAAGACATCTGTCTTCTATGCCTTCTCTTATAGAGTCCTGAAACAGAATTTTGACAGTTGGTTGTTTAGAGAAGAGGAAAACAGGTCTACCAGAGGAATACCCCACAGATGGATCAAATCTTGGAGAACCCTCTGATTCAGTTTTGATTTGTAAGGATTCTGCCTTGATCCTGCTTAGCTTGTCAGCCACACATTTTTTCTCTGAAAGGTTGTAAGATGTTTAGAGCAGGGCTGTGTCCAACCTTTTTTGCTCTGATGGGTCATAAGATGCTTTAGAACAGGGCTGTCCCACTTTTTTTGCTCTGAGGCCACTTATCATACCTGCAAGGTTTGGGGCAGGGGGCACATTACCACATCTGGGTCTATATTATAATTCCGAAGCTACAAAACATTGAATACAATATGGTCGACATCATTTTAGCAAAGTTCCGTAACTTCGAAAATAAAAAAAAAGTCTAAACATCAAATTCTTACCCTAACGGGTTTAAGCAGGGGGGCAAGCCCCCCTGCACCCCCTCCGCTACTTAAATATACCAACTCTGAAATCACACTTTAACAAAATATTTCCCTTTCCTACACTGTAGCACAATCTCGGAGTTGGTATATTTAAGTAGCGGGGGGGTGTGGGGGTGCAGGGGGGCTTGCTCCCCTACCTACACTTGTTAGTTTTTTTTTTGTTCTACAAATATTTTTGTGTTTTGATTGTTTAATAGTTCAATGCATAAAGTTCAGTGTTTATGCATTCAAACTATTAAACATTCGAGATTATAATATAGACCCACCACGTCCAACATATATCTGTCCATTCAAAACAGCTTGTTGCAGGATAAACTGAGAGCCAGAGAAAATACTTTGGTAGGCTGGATTGTGGCCCAAGGGCCACCTGTTGGACTCCCCTGCTTTAGAGTGAGATTGAGCTGTAAAGCTGTGTTTCATGCTAACAAGGCTAATCCACATAGCGGGGCAGGTAATATCTGGTCTCCCCAACATTGCTTATTTATGTACCACTGGGGCATTGTCTGTAACCACTTGAAGAGATCTTTGGGACCAGAGATGATTCAGAGAGTTGAGAGCATTTATAAGAGCTAGCATGTCTTTCGTGTTTGTGTTTTGGTCCTTCTTTGTTGTCCTAATGACCAGCACTTTTATAGCCATTGACACTGCTGATGGAGGATTCTGATAAAGTAACACCTGAGACACTTGCAGGCACAGAGAAGATAGTCTGGTTGCAGGAAGTTTGACTATATGGCAAGCTGTACACATCTGGCACCCAATAAATCCTAATGCCTCAACTGGTTCCAGTGATGATTTTTCCAAATTAAGCATGATTCCTACAGATGAACATAGATGCAGTAAGGAGTCTCTGGCTTGAATGAGGGAGTCTTTCATGGTGGGCATTATGAGTCAGTCATTTTGATAGGGTAATACCTGGAACCCCTGCAATTTGAGTTGTACAAGTACCACTGCCAAACATTTGATGAACCTCTGAGGGGTTGTGTAGAGGTCAAATAGTGCTCTGAATTAAAATGACTGGCTCACAGATGGAATAAACATAGGTACCTCCTAGACTGCCTAGCTATCTTGATGTGTTAGTAGGTATCTTGAAGGTCCACTGAACACATCCCGTCATCCTTCCTCAGCACAGATAATCTGGACTGCAACACAATCTTCTGAAACTATGTCTGTTTGACAAAAATATTTAGTTCTGTGAGATCCAAAATTGTCCTGAGGTCCACATTCTTTTTGGAAATAAAAAGATTTGTGAGTAGACCCCCAGATACTCTTTGGTCTGGTGGGACCTCCTTGATGACTCATTTGGTTAGCAGCTTTGAAATCTCTAGAGCCACTGATCTTCGTTATGAGGTGAAACATCTGGAAAGGACTTTAAGCTTAAGAGGGGAAAGAAAGGAAATGAAATAGCCTCTGGTAGTTATTCTTAGCAACCACAACTCTAGCGTGATGGCTGCCTAAGCATGCAGGTGTAGAGATAAGTGCTCCTTACTGCCACTAGAGTAGAACAGTCAGGCAAGTTTTCAGGAATGCTGAAAGGGTTTGTCAGTGAACAGGCCACAAACCCCTTGATGTTGCAGACTACCTCTCCCTCTGGGACAACATTCACTGACATGACCCTTTCTGCCTGAAGGGGTCCTGTCTCCAGAAGTACCTGGGGTAATATCCTGGACTCATAGAACAATAGGCATTTCCACCCTTCTGGTTGCAGGAAAAGGACCTTTGGGGGTGGAAAAACAGATTCCAGTGGCAGAAATGGTTTTCTCTTCATCTTCACTCCTGCTAAGAGTATCTTTTATTTTGGGTCAAAACAGGGTAGAACTGTCGAATGGGCATTCAGGAATGATGTCTTAAAGTTCCTGCAAAGTTGCACAAATTCATGTAGTCAGGGCAATGGGTTGCACTGCCAATACCTTCTGCTTTCAATGTGCCATCTGCATTGGACAATAGGTTCATGGACACATTTGAAATGCATTGCATTAAAGCCAGCTGTGTCTCCATCAACTTTCTGGACTCTGCAGTCATTGCTCTAGGGAAAAACTTCCTTAGTCAAGTCCCTCTGTATACAAGCCAGGTGAGCCATGTAGTTCAGTGCACACAGAGCGAACATCGCTGAAGTGCACACTTGTTTCCTGAATTTAACCAATGCCTGAGACTCCCTGTTTGGGGGATGGACAGAGGACCTTTCCTCAGACATTTCTTTTAGTGGCTGCTGCCACCATGATAGCATCCACAGGGGGCTTCTTTTTCCAGTGTGCCTTATACCTGGGGGAAACTAACATTTTGTCTGGTTTACAGGGTATCTGTTCAACCATGTCCAGCTCCTTCCAAGTCTGCTGGGACAAAAGTTTGACTAAATTGTCCACAGGGTGAACCACCCAGCATGTAGACTGGCCAGATCCAAAGGGCTCAAGGAACACTGAATCCTCTTGGGGAATGGGTGTCAATGGACAGAACATTGTGCCCACATGTCATGCACCTCTTAAAGCCAGAGGCCTTGTCGGACATCCTGAAAAACAAAAGAGTACAACACAACCACTACATAGTCACAAGAAAAAAGAGCTAACTAACCCAGTAATGCTGCAAAACAATCACTTTACTACAGGAAGGACCTAAACTACAGAACTAAAAAGTATAGAAGAATAAAACAAAATATGAAGCAACTCTCCTTTTTTTTATATATTTTTTGTTTTAACACTCCAAATGGTCCTGGGAAGGGGAAGGAGAAAAATGTTAGGAAGCCACAAGCTATGAGAGTAGCTACCATAAAAATTATCCACAACTCTTTCAAAAATTCATAAAAGACTGAAGGGTTACAATAATAGTGTATACAAAAAATAAATAAATAAAGGATACCAGCCTCAATCAGAAAAAATAATTTTATTTCTGAGAAAGATATTGCAGTGAGCATTGAGTCTGGAGACCACTTCTGTCTTGAAAAGATGCAAATTAGATCTGAAGGCTGGTAGTGTGGTGCATTATGGGAAGGGGAGAATACTCAGCCTTCTAGCTAAGAGTCTTGTCTGTTTGCCAAATTCAGATCCATTTGATCCAATATACTTAATAGTTAAGGCAGACAGAAGAGACAATATTGGATTCACTCAGCCATGTAGATCAGCATGGTAAGCCCCACCGTGTTATGGTCATGAAAATGACCAAAAGGCCATGTTCATGTACATAACATGAATGTGGCATGGGGTGCAGGGGAGCCACTAGATACCAGGGAAAACTCATCCATGAAGTGCCTTAATGGCACCAGCATCAGTATGGTGATTGTGGGGTAGGGGAAGCACTAGCCAGCAGAGTACATTTTACTTAAGTACCTTCACAGCACTGGCATCAGTATAGGGATGTGGGGGAATACTAGTCACAAGGGATACATTTTTATTTAAGTGCTTTTATGGCACTGACACTAGTACAGGGCTTGGGAGTGGAGAGAAAGAAAAACCACTGGTGCTGTGAAGGTACATAAATAAAATGGCAATTAGACAATTATGGTGATCAGGGGTGAAAGGAACCATGGGAGGGAAAACAAGTCAAGGGGACAGATACATGGACTGTGGTGTGTGTGTACTTATGTGTACATGTGAGACTGACTTGGGGTGGATGTCAGTGGCTATATGAACAGCAGTTTAATACTGTGATGTGCACATCAGAAATAATCTGCATATCGAGGTAATAACTGTGATTCAGAGACATGCAAATTAGCTGATAATAAGCTCTTACCTCATCATGGCTACCACATCTCTGAATTGCAAATTACATTTTCATCGGAGCAGGGCCTTTTTAGCAGGAGCCATAAAGCTCACACTAGATCCTTTAATGAATTCCTGGGGAAGTATTTTTGGAAAAAAAATTCAAAATGGTTATAAGTGGAAAAGTTTTCACAATATAGAGATAAATATAATATTGTATGGGAAGTGTGAAAACAAAAACAGTGTGACGTTGACAGATGCTAACAGTATGGGTGCTGTGGTAATAAATTGTGAGAAATTACTGTATAATAATTTATTTATTTATTTACTGGGAAAGTCTGACTGGATACAGGTTAATTTCCAGCAGAGGCTCGGGGAGAAAAGTTCCGCAGTATAATAGAATGCAGTACATGAGAGAACAAAATATAGAACACACAATTGATTTTAATAAATAAAAGGTTAGAAGTTAACAGTTTTAGTTAGTTTTAATAAAATAAGAATAGTGAATATGTGTGATGAAATAAAAAGATGATTGTAGAGAAAGGGATGTGGGCAGAATGAAAGATGTGAAAGTTTGCTAAAGTGAATACTTAAAAGTATTGTAGAAATATAGTCAAAAATGAGCAAACAAACTTGTAAAAATGTGTAGAAACAGGCAACCTGATGTCAGATAGTCAATACTAACCACAGAAAAGTCAAGTTTCTTTATCGTAAAGTATTTTATTTTCAAAGACAACGTCGCGTGACCCCTGTCACAGCTTCCTCAGAAGAAGACAAGTAAACAGCCAAACTGGTCTGTTCAAATACTCAGTTAACAAGTGACAATAATTGCACTTCCTGCATTGACTCAATAAAATAATGAATAAAATCATGAATAATATACTCCATTGAATTATCTATAAATATTGTATGATAAAAAACATAAAAATGTTCTTACTAATTGCATTTACATTAACATTGTAAAATTATGCATTAAACCCACAAAATAATGTACATAGGCATTACCAGTAGCTCCTTAGTTTAAGAACACATGAAATGTTACAGTTCTCATTGAGGCCATCTAGCCATCTAGTTCTTGAGTGTGTCGAACTTTTATGGCAGTTGAATTTAGATGCATTTAGGCTAGATGGCCTCAATGAGAACTGTAACATTTCATGTGTTCTTAAACTAAGGAGCTACTTTAGGTAATGCCTATATGTACATTATTTTGTGGGTTTAATGCATAATTTTTTACAATGTTAATGTAAATGCACTAGTAAGAACATTTTTATGTTGTTTTTTATCATACAATATTTATAGATAATTCAATGGAGTTTTATGATTATTCATGATTTTATTCATTATTTTTATTGAGTCAAATTAGTGCAGGAAGTGCAATTATTTGTCACTTCCTGTTAACTGAGTATTTGAACAGACCAGTTTGGCTGTTTTACTTGTCTTCTTCTGAGGAAGCTGTGACAGGGGTCACGGCGAAAACGTTGTCTTTTTGAAAAATAAAATACTTTATGCTAAAGAAGAAACTTGGACTTTGTTTCCTGTGGTTAGTATTGACTATCTGGACATCAGGTTGCCTGTTTCTACACATTTATTGTAGAAATATAAATAGAATGAAAGGGTGTGATGTATTAAGATATATATAAAGCAACCCCCACTCTTTTCAGTAGATGCTGGGTGATCGTTTATATCTCCACCTGAGTTATCATCCACTCAGGCAGGTGGCACCTCTGGTATGGACTACCCAGTGTACTGCCATGCAGTGTCCATATCAGGAAACTAATCGAAGCACTTGTGCAGGAATAGAACCCATAGCCTTCTGATTTTCCATCACCAAAGATAGGTATGCTACATGTTGAACCAGTTTTATGAAAGTATCTAAATATTCCACCATTACAGATTTTATTTATAAATGCTTTAGGCATGTAGGTAATGCACATGCTACAGGCATTATAATTCTGTAATTTGCATGCATTTGCATAATACTAAACAGAAAGGTTAGCCGGGTGAGTAGACCGGTCATAGTGGACCCTTGTCCGTAATACCCACAGGCAGAGGAACGAGCACCTCTTACATTAGCAGTAAATAATACCTTAGGGAAGGGAACAAATTAGAAAATATTGTAGTAACAGGATCAGTTTAAATGATTCAAGACTTGTCAAGCATCTTCTGTTTGGTGTTTATGTAAGGATAAAGCTCAATGAATAATTCAGATTCAATTATACGGTCATCTGTCATCTGCTTGTAATTATTTGTACTTTGTTTTTTTTTTCTTTTTTGCTGCATCATAATTTGTCATTACACCAGAATATTGTGTTGCCTCCAGGCAGTTAACCTGGGATGTGTGCATATTCTTACTACTACGGTTACAGTTTTGGTGTACTTAGCATATTGTACCTGCTGCTCAAATCTGAAATGGTTAGAATCTGATTTGGACAAGTAACTGATATACCATGTGTGCTACCTCATCGATAGTCTGTCAACTGCAAGGCAGTTATGACTATTTAAGTCTGTACTCTGTGTTACTGCAGTAATTCATTTCTCCACGTTTAGTTTTATACCTGGTCTATGTGCTATAGCTTTACTATTGGAAAAAACTTTGGAGTGCTTACAATAAGCATGTGTACTGATGACCTTAGATGTACAATGCTAAGGTTTTCAGTTTAAATGATTCAGATATGTACTGGTATTGTACTGATCCAATAGACTTATTCTCTTCTAAAACTGGCATCCAATTTAAACAACGTTTTTATATACAGCTGGGGGGCACCTGAGAGGTTGGCCTACTACAATATTATTGTGTAAGTGTAGACATCTGCATCAAATCCACCGCTGTGTTCCTTTCCTGCTTGACTCTTCTTTAACTTTCAGTTTGAAGTCTAGTCTATAGATGTGCCCATGTAATGAAAGCTACCAACATCTCTTGAAGTTTAGGTATCATATTAAACTCATCTCTGCCTTGATAAGGTTTTGGTTTCACTAGAATTTGCTAGAAAAAGACTATACTTTCTTGGAAACAGTTTCAGTAGGTAAGTTTGGGTGTTATTTTTGAGCTCAGCTGTTCATGTGTGTGTGAGTATGCTCTTTCAAACTGAGAAACTAGCATTTATTGACCCATGTTTTTGGTCCTGTTTGCCAGACACAAGCCATAATCCGAGGTTTTCTGGTTTTGTCTCTTTGTGGCTTTAGACCTGATAGTGTACTGCACACTTTATTATAAAGCTAGAAACATCCGAACTCTACAAAGGTCCACAAGTTGGGTATCCCCAGCTACACAACATAAAGTATATTGTACTGCTGCCAGGACTGAGAATAGAAATAGATCTACTGACTCCATGCTTACACAGCTGCTACTGCATTCCCCTAGTCATCCAAATTCTGGGCAAACAGCCCATCTTTGTGAAAAGTGCAGGAAACATCCCTTGTAGTGAAAGTATGTCACTTTGGCAGACTTTGAAATGCGCTGAAATGGTGTAGAGATCAGAATGTGCTGGTGTCGCCACTGGATCAGAGATTAACCAGGTAAACATCGTCTTCATGTATATCCTTGTATGAAATTTCTGTATAGTCACTGTTAATGCAGCTTATATTGACACTATATACAGCTGATATTACAAATGTGCTTCTCTTACAGTAGTAGACAGGAAAGAGTAAATAAATGAAAGCATCTGCCTGTTTTATGTTACTAAGGGCCCTTCTTACCCTCTTCCTCCCAGCCTTCAGCAGTTTGTGGCACCCTTGATGTATGCTCCAGTCTGGGTGATAGGACATTTACTGCACCAATTTATACTGCTTTGTTAATAAAAACGGGGACCACATTATATGAGATTTTTAGTTTATTTTTAACAGTTTAATGAGATCTTAATGTGCAGTTTGAATGAAAGATTTTGGTCTAATTCTATGCCAAGTTGATTCTGGTATGTGACATATGCTATGTAATTACTTGTAAGGGCATTAATAACAAATGGGTTTGTCTTTGTACCAAATAATACTACATTAGATCTTTGGGGGTTAGGGGTCATTCTTTTTTTATTTGAAAGCCAGACCCAAATAATGACAAAGTCTTCTAATAATTAATTATTTCTGCATTAATTAATGCTGTGTTGCTTTTTAGTCTTTTAATAATAATATTTTATGTCTATAGAGTGCAGAAAATATGTGGTAGATCCCAAAGAGCTTATTAGTGCAACATAAGAAAAGGAGTGGGCCAGTCACAGGCCTTTATGACACACCTTTCATAACTGTGCTAGTGCCATAGAAAACGTTAGCACTCAGCACAACAAAGGCTCTGTTCAGTAAACAGTTCCCAAACTATGAAACTACATTTACTGAAAATGCAACCAATAAAAGTACCTTGTAACTGCTAAAGGTGATACGGAAAGATAAAAAACAATATTGATAGTAGAACCGAACTTCACCACCATGACAGCATTAAAATAATCCTTTAATAAAATGCAAATAACTTTAAAAAGCTAATAGCTCCATGAAAACTCTGTTGAAAATGAACAAAAAACTCCTTGCAAATGATAAGCACTTTCGGCTATGACTTCTTCAGATTGTAAAGAGAATGGGGCTCCATTTTCAATAATGAACTATTTCTGTACCAATCCTATCTCTCATTTCATGCCAACACCCTTTTCCTTCCTGGAATTTGACAAGCCAATCATATGTGGGAGTTAGATGCACGTCTCTGTTTATCCAATCATGTATCTTCTTGCTTATAATGCAAGTCTGACAAGAGCTGCTAGTCAGAAACCATTCAGATGTAGAAATTAAAGGCACACCTCTGTGCTGCCCAATCACAGATTGTCTTCCTCTCAAATTAGGTCTTAAATGGGACTACGGCATTCAAAGCTGGGGGCTTTCAAATTCACAGTCCATTTCACGTTGTTCAGTTCTGTGCGATTAATAATATCACCTTTTCTTGCTCCTTTAAATGTGCATTCTATAGCTTTAAAATGAAAGTGTTGGAAACTCTACAATGTGATTTGCTAGGGCATTTTTTATCCTTGTTGCAGATATCTTTTAGGTGTCTCAAAATTCTAGTTTTGAAAAGTTCATCAGTTTTCCCACACAGTATGCTGGACAGATTTAGAAGTCGCTAGATAAACTATGCGTTGTGTGTTGCAACTCGCACTACATGAGAAATGATATCCCAAGCCTGTTAAGGGATGCTGAAAAAAGTTACTGGTGTCTATGACACTACAGGCTGTGCATTTCCCACATTTAAAGGTTCCTTTCCTATTCAAAAATCTCTCAATTTGAAAGCCATCTTTTTGGCATAGTAGTCTCTTCAAATTCTTTTTGTTCCTAAAAATGAACTTAGGTAGTTCTCCCACTATATCTCATAATTTAATATGTTGCATTAACACTGGCCAAAATTTTTGGATGACATCACATACTTCTGTACTGTCATTGCTGTACGTTAGTATAAATCTAACTTTGTCATTTGAGGAGTTGCAGTTTTGATCTTTCTTTTCCAGGGAACTTGCATTGCTATTACAATATGGTCAACCTTCATTTTTCCTCAGATAACTTATTTGCTCTGTATTTAGAGTGGTGTCCTTCTTGCTGTAACCTCTTTTCTCCAGGCGTCCTTGGAGATTGTCTCTCTCATTCAAAATCTGAATCCTTTGGGCATAGTCTAGATATGGGAGTAATTTCATTATCCATGATATTTCTGGTAATATATCTGGGATGCATACTGTTTTTATATAAATAATGGTTCCTCCATCTGTTTTTTCTTATAAACTGAGGTTTCTATTCCTTTGCCTATATCTGTGCTTTCATTAGAATACTGGACCGTCAGTCTAAGAAAGTTTGTAGTTTGGTTCAGGTATCTTACAAAAAGCTGAAGTTCATCCTCTCCACCTTTCCATAGGAGGAATATGTCATCCACGAAATGTCCATAATAGATTATGTTATGGTACCATGGATTAACTCTGTTGAACACGTTTTCAGTCTCCCATTCAGAGACAACTAGATTTAAATAGCTAAATAATCAAAAAAAAACTGGAGCCCAAAAGCAGTGTAAGACCACTAATACACAAAAATGAACACTGCTGCAATCTGATGAAGTCCCTGTTTGATGGGAAGAAAGCGCTCAGTCGGTGAATTACGTCTGGTGGAATAATAAACTTGTATTTATCTATGGTGCAGCAGTGTTCATTTTGTAGATTTAAATAGCTGTTAGCAGAGGGGGTGCCCATGGCTAGCCCCCATCATTGCCAGTAGATTTCTTTCCCATACACAGATGTTAATTTCCAAAATTATTTCAAGAAGGGAGCATATCAAATCTGTCTTTGTTCTAATAGTTACTCTATGACCTAGCGTTCTTATAGCCTGTATCCCATAATCATTGGGAATAGAAGTAAATAGACTACATATGTCCATAGTAACCAATAACATGTCTGAATGATCTTTGATCTTTTCCATCACTAAGTTTAATTTAGTTAGAAAATCCTGTGTGTCTCAAATTACTTTTGTAGCTTGGGATAACAAAGCTATTAAGTTCTCTTTCCACATAAAACGATAGGGGCTCAGTGAGCCACCCTCCTCCTGCCACAATGGGATGTAGCAGTGGATCTTTGACATCCTTGTGGATTTTTGGTAATCCACCGATAGATGGTAATGTGGGATGAGGTGTATCAGAAAATTCATAAAGTTCTTGTGGCAAACGTCCTTCCATCAGCATGTCAAATAAATCATTCTTCACCTTCTGTATCATTTTCTCCAGTCCCATGTGACTTATCTTCCATGTCATCGCATCTTTCAGCATTTTCTTCATTTTTCTCTGTACCATGTGGAATTTAATAACACAATAACACATCCTTTATCTGCAGGTTTAATTACCATATCCTGCCACAACTTACTATGGCAATGGGTGTTGCTGTGGTTGTGAAGGCCCTCATGGAATTCCCAACTACAGGTGTATTAACACACAGATACTGCTATCCTCAGTAATGCACATATACACATGTGTCAGGACTGGGATGCATCGCTGCAGGTGGTCATAGCTGTGTACCTGGCTATTGTCCATGGAGAGATGGGTTGGGAAGGGGATGTGTGTACAGTGGCATCATGCCACCTGCCATATGCTAGCAGGCAATCTATCAACAAACACCACTGTGGTGACCCTCAGGGTGAGAGTGACATGCATCAGCCAATCCTCTGGGTGCCTCCTGCACATGGCCACTGAGGTGATCCAGTTGACATGTATGCAACATGTATTACAACACATGGTTAGTGTCTGTGATATAGACCTGTACCAAAGCATGTTCTGTTGACTGTGGTAGTGTAGTGGAGGTACCATGGCATGTGGTGCATACAGGGTGTTGTGTCCTATATGTGCCAGTTATTACACAGCTGGGTAGACATGTCAGTGTTAATCAAGTATAGGCTGCCTGCACATATCCCAGCTGGATACCTGCATCTGTGAATATGTACAGGGACTGACAGTTATCAGCTTGGCAAGTAGCTATGCAGTAGGATGTATGTGTTGACAGATAGACACTTGGCAACAATATGTATGCCATAATTACATGTTGAAACCCTCAATAACATGTGCTGTACAGATGGTAGTCTACAGTTACATTCCACATGTCGCATCATTATCAAGTAGGGGATATATACTGTGACACAGCTCACACACCAGGAACACAACAGGGAGGCCTCAGAGTCCAGCTATGCCTACAGGTGTGCTTGTTGTCAGTACTACATTTAGCACTCTACTCTTGCCTGGGAAAGCACTATCAACAGTAATACCACCATGATACACTGCATGCGAGTGTGACTGCACGTACCCTGGGCTACTACCCCTGTATGTAACACATTCACATGGATAACAGTGCTGTACATGTCTCCTATACTTGTGTGTCCCAGACAGGATACTCACACTCCTTGCTACTGTAATGACAGCACATAGATGCATGTATTGTACATGGCATTACATACACTTATTACAGATGTCATTACCCTGCTATGTTATCAGACTGGGTGTTGAGAACTGGTTATCAGGGCTAAGCCATGCTTAGCAGATGTAAACATTGCCCCAATATAACAGCTAAGTAGATTTGCGCACTGGTTAGTGAAGGCCACACTGTGTAAGCACCCATACATTTAACCGTACGTTAGCACCACTTAGCTTCACGCAAAACTCTTAAAGCTGCTCAAAACTGCCTTAACCACTTTGTATCTGACAGCCCTTGTTCTGCCCTGCAAAAAATAAACAGCCCTTGCAGGTCTTGAGCCCAGAACCCTGTACACTATAGTCACAACAGTTAACCACTACGCCATGACCACTGTGAAGACAGTTGTTGTTCTTCCAATATATCTGACAATACACATGATTAGAATTGAACAATTGCTTTTACTTCCACAATTGTGTAGTACGTGTTATTGATATTACTGTTGCATCACATATGTTGTTATATCATCATGTACACATATCAGATACATACAGCGAGATACATCTGGGAAGATATACATAACCATGATGTTTACATAACAGGAATATGGATATATATACATATACAAATGTTGATATATGTCTACATGTACATATACATGTATATTCATACATATGTCTGTCTACATATCTGTATAGTTCATCATATATATGGCCATGTGTAGATCTCATTGTATATACATATATATATATATATATATATATATATATATATATATATATATATATATATATGTGTGTGTATATATATATATATATATATATATATATATATAGATGTATGCACATCCTATGTGTACAGATATACCTATTTATGCTGATATATATGTAGATATCTATAACTATATGTGCATACGGTTCACTTCTAACCATCAAAATTTCAAAACATCGAAATTCTGATCATCGAGACCAGAACATCGAATTTTGAAACATCGAAGTTTACAAGTATAACCAAAAAAAAAGAAAAAGAAATTTTAACAATTGTATGCAGGGGGGCTTTGCCCCCCCCCTGCACCCCCTACACACCCCCACTTTAATATTCCAACTCTGAGACCACACTACAGTGGAGTAAAGGGAAATCTAGCATTTAGTGCTATATCACAAGTGCTTAATGGGAGATTTTCCGTTCCCTATCTGTAGTGCCATCACACAGATGGCACATAGACGCACACAGTATGCAGGGCACCTTGGTGCCCTGCAAAAACACAAACATTCTCCCATCTACACTTACCTTTTTCCTCCCCTTCAAACCTTAAATGTTTTAAAACTCGATGTTCTGGTCTCGATGATCTGAACTTCAATGTTTTAATTTGTAGCAATGTTTAACATAAAATTAATCTTGCATATGTTATTATATTTGTGCTTCCTCGGAACTTATCTCCCTGGAACTCCATGATTTCTACTGGTATTTATTTCTAAAAATGTTTAACATCGATTTAATCTTTGTATATGTGATTATATTTTTTGTGCATCCTCGGAGCTTATCTCCCTGGGCCTCTACTGAAAATGGACATAAATCCAGTTAGACTAGCCCGGCCAACAAATGTAAAATAAATAAATAAATAAATAATAAACGTTTGATGGTTTGAAGGGGAACCTTGCATACATATCTATTCAGATATACCTATTACTGTTGATATATATGTAGATATCCATAAGTATATGTGCATATGTATCTATATCTGTATATGTGTAGACATATATTGTTGTGTAGGGTCTATATCAGAACATCGAAGTATTAAAACTTTGAATATTCTGATATCGAACACTATTCAGTGAACGATAAGAATAACAAAGCTGCAGAACAGTGAATTCTTTCCTCGGGAAAGAATTTGGTTGGCCGTTTCTGTGACTTCGCTATTCTTAGCGCTGTGGTGAAAAGTTATGGGTTGGGTTCAAGTAAGTGTGTGATTGTTTGTACGTTAGGGTTAGGGGCAGGTTAAGTGAGTTAGGGTTAGGGCGCTGGTTAGGCATGTGTGCGATAGTGGCAGACTTTAGGGTTAGGGGCGGTTTAAGTGAGTTAGGGTTAGGGCACGGGTTAGTTGAGTGCGTGATAGTGACAGACCTTAGGGTTAGGGTTTGGGTTAAGGTAAGTGGGTAGACAGTAGTGTATGTTTAGTTTATTGTAGCGTTAGATGTAGGAATTTAAGTGTATGTGTGTGGTTGCTGTTTGCTTGATGTGCTTGTGTTGTGTGTATGTGTTTCGGAACAGCAACTTTTTTCCATAGAAAGAAATTTGCTGTTCTGAATGTTCGATATTTTCATGTTTAGATGTTTCTGGGATGATGAAATAGCGTTCTGTATTTTCATCTTTTGATAATGTGATATAAACGTGCTGTGTATATGTATATATTTGAGTGTTGTATATATATGTCCATATATATATCCATCTATGTATGTTGATATGTATATGCATATATATCTGTATAGATATATGGATAAATATATATACATAAATGTTCACCATATGTCCTACCTCAGCCCCAGTAGTCCCAACCTCCTAGTGCAAGGGGATGTCATGTAAGTATTGCAAGTATATATGTAGACTGTTGCTACTGTAATAGGGGTTGTCTTAACAGACATGTTGTGTGTAGGAGGTCACATCTGCTTTTAACATGTGCGCCATTGGCTACTGACAGACATCCTAAGGACATCATAGTACAGTTCCACTGCTAGCACAGTAATGATCCTGTGGACTGCAGCAGAGATATGACCAATATATGTGGACAGTCTGGCACTCTGTCATCAGTCCAGAGGTGTACACATATCTCCTTCATGCGAGACATATGGACCACGCCTCCCAATGTGGATGTTAATAGCCATGTAAATGGGTATATCACGTAAATACTGGACTACATATGCCCACACAGTTTATGCATGCACACATGCCAGTCTGTTCTGACACATAATACCTGGTGGTGCAGGGGTCACATGGCCACATACTACCCAGTAGTTAGTGACATACATCTGTACAGAATCCCACTGCTTTTTCAGACATACACAATAGTTATGGTGGCCTGGCAGCAGTATGTCTTGCAAATAACTGTACATAGCACACTGGGTAATTACACTAGGCTGCTAGGCATGTCACAAAGCACTGTGCAAACTACAGGCAGACTGCCACAACACTGGACTACATTTTGTATGGGGGAATACACATCTACCTGCGATTATAGCGGGCTCTACATGCATGTCACAGCACAGAGGAACAGACACCTGTGTGAAAGTGCATAACCACAACCAATGTAAACACAGCCACAGCCACATATGGTACATAAGCTTAATATGACACTATATGGACTGTCTGATAAACACCATCCTCATATGTGTCACTCACACACTGATCCTACATACACTGGGTCATGGCACTGTGTGGTCTGATGGCTGTCTGTGGTATGGGACATGTGTGTGTCTGGGCCTACAGATGTGAGCCAGTAGGGTACCATACAATGGAGCAGCATGTAACATCAGACAGAACAGGACCGACAACAATGGCATCTACCACAGTCTGTGCACAGCCCTAGGTACATATGCGCAATACACATACTGTCGACAATCACCCTAAGTACACAGACCCTAGAATTGTACACACAGCTGCAGAATGGCCAAACTATTTCCTCAGAAACAACCCCTACTATACATAATATGTCTAGCAGTCTGATATCTGATTGGCTTGTTATCAGGTATGATGTCAAGAAATAATGGTGTACAGGACATATGCACCTCTTACTGCATGACATATGTACAAAGGTTGACAGACTTGTGGCTGGAGCTATGAACACTGCCCCAATATTGGCATGTTGCTGTGATATCCTCATACATGTACTGTCATACCAAGGTTTGTTGTGACATATGTCCTATGAGGGATATGAAGTCAGTAACTCTCATGGCTGTCACCATGTGCTGACTGCAATCCTCACACTATGCTTATGCAGTTCTCAGGTGTTCTGTGACTAACACAAGAAACAAAAGGCTCCACACACTGCCAGTCTGCAGATGACCCTACAAATGGGAGTTTCCTCAAAAACATAGCACGGGTCTATATTAGAAGCCCAAATGTTTATGTGATAGAACACCTAAAACATCGATCTTCTAATATCGAAAGCAAAAAATGGCGAATGGCTGATTTAACGCAGGGAAAGATTTCCCTTCACCATTTGCCAGATTTTGCTATTTCCCTACTGTTAAGTGATCTTAGAGTTGGTACATTTAGATAGGGGGTGTGGGGGTCGAAGCTCCCCACTTAATTTAGATGTAAAGTAACGCTTTTTGTGTTGTGGCCGAGAGATGTGTGTCAATGTGTGTGAGTCCCTGAGAGACATTCTGAGGTTCAATATTAGAAGATCGATGTTTAGGTGTTTGACCACCTAAACATTCGGCCTTCTAATATAAACCCCATAGCACTGTCATGACAGGTATTAAAACATGTAGACCAGCCATATCCACACACACTCCCTGTTAAACCAACATTACTCCAAATGCAGAATAGCAACACTTACATTCTGTAGTCATGTCAGGCACATCCCCCTCCTGTGTGTTGGCCTGTTTCCACAGTGTATGTTGTTAGAGGTAAATCCCAAATCCATCTGTGATGCTGTTTGCCAAACACAAGATCTAGGTCCTGCTCACAGTGAATGAACAGGCTCAACACCAACATGATGTTCCTAGATATTGGAGTGTGTTTCCATGCAATTGGCTATGGGAATGTTACCACAGCTGTTCCACATGCAATCAGCTAGAGGAGGGCTGTAATTTGTGCAGAGGCCATCAGCTGATCATGAGCATCACTTACAAAACACATGCTGCTGCCTAAGCAGAGCAGGTGTAGTTCCCCACATCCATCAAAGAGGGAGTGAGACAGGTAGAGACAAAGTAAGTCAGGGAGAGGGTGGGAGAGTAAACCTAAGTATGCTTGTGTCACACACCTACCAGTACATGGTATCAAACCCCTGACTATGTATTGCTATCACATGTCTATGCAGTTATTGCATGCGCCACATAGCTTACATATTGAGGAGCTGTCCAAATGTATATATGTGATGGTGAGTGACATCTGCAACAGTGATATAGTAGCAATACGGTAGGTGTAGTACACATGCCTGTCCACATGAACAGGTATCAGTGTCAACACAGCCACACTCTCTCAGGGACTCACACACATTGACACACTTGGCAGGGTCAGGATTACACTTCCTAACTAGTTAGTTTGCCACAATACAGTAATGCGCAGATATCACATGCATCATAGGGCTTTTTCTGGAGGTTATATAGGCAAAGGGTATGGGGAGGTGTCTGCCATCAGACAGCATGCTTCAGTATGCCAATGGGAGTTGTAGTTAGTCGGAATGTGGTCGAAAGCATCATACACCACTAACACAGACACAGGGTGCCAGTACTGACATGCATGGGTGCATTGCTTCACATGCGTGTAGTGGTTGACTGTGCCAGAAGACTATACAAGGCTAGGAGAAGGGTATACCTTGGCATCAGGCCACATGACAATGGTCTGCAGTGTGGCTCAGGGGTGTAGTGTCTGGATTGACCCACACAGGTGGTATTGTATTCACTATCCAGTCACCTGGGTAACTATTTTGTGTGGCCATTGCTGTGCAATGCTTACCATGTATGTGTTCTTTAGTCCATGTCATGGATGGTTTCTGGGATGTGCACACATCCCACATGCATGTACAGTGACATGTGGAACAGTACCTGGGGTGTCTGGCCCATGTTGTGTACACAGATTGTTATCATCAGATGTGCCAGTCCTGGCCTCATGTGACAGGAACTGGTAATGGACAGCAGGTTGACCCTGCACCTACATTGATAGTATGATACAGGTATTCCCTGGTGTCAGTGGCATCTGTCCATACAGGGCATGTGTTTAAGGCATGGTATGTCCTTTGTGGGTCACATTTGATGGCACCACAGGTGTTGCAGGTGTCCAGTGGGGAACATAGTGAAGGTGCACTGTCTGCATGTACATGCCTATTGTACTGATGGACAGGGTGCCATGCCCTCTGTAGTCCACTGCAATCACACCATGGTTACTATCTTTGGGCAATATGCAGGGTACTACCAACATAGTGGTTGTTGCCTAGGCAAGTGTGTTTGTGTATGAGACATGGGTAGAGAGTGCTCTCTGGATAATACAATGGTTGCTAACTTTGTTTGCCAGGCCTTGATGTCACATGTAGGGGTATGGATTGACACACCAGCCTATTGGCTATTTCACATCTGTTATCCCTGTAAGGTGGACATTGTGACATGTAATAGGGCTACCATATAAGAAATTTGCAAAACTCACTCCATAATGAGTCCAGTTGTTACACACTCACAGCCACCTCCACACAGGATACGAATGACAAACACAGACATGCACACACTTGCCATGTCTGAGATTAGAACTCCTACATAACTTGTTTTTCACACTACAGCATTATGCAGTTATAGGACACACCACGGAGATTACTGGAGTTCTCCTTTCCCAAAGGTGTCTTTCCCTGAGAATGGCATCAGCAGGCATGCCAAAGTAGGTCAATGGAGGTTGTAGTGACTGTGAATGGCCTCAAATGCATTGCAACCTACACAGAAAAAGAAACACACACACAAACATCCACACTTGCCATGTCTGGGAATAGAACCCTTAGCAAAGTACTATATCACACTACAGCATTACACTGTTATAGGATGCACCATGGAGATTACTGGGCTACTCCTTTCCCAAATGTGTATTTCAAAGTGAATGACATCAGCAGGCTTTTCAAAGTAGGGCATTTGAACTGTAGTGAGTGTGACTAGCCTAAAAAGCATTGCTCCTTACACAGACAGAGACACACACACACAAACATTTGCCATGTCTGGAATTAGAACTCCTATCTAACTAGTTTATCACACTACAGCATTACACAGTTAGAGGATACGCCACGGAGATTACTAGGCTACTCCTTTCCCAAAGGTGTATTTCAAACTGAATGAGATCAGCAGGCTTGTCAAAGTAGGGCATTTGAAATGTAGTGAGTGTGACTAGCCTAAAAAGTATTGTTTCCTACACAGAGACACACACAGTTGCCACGTCTGGGATTAGAACTCCTACCTAACTAGTTTATCATACTACAGCATTACCCAGTTATAGGATGCACCACGGAGATTACTGGGCTACTCCTTTTCCAAAGGTGTATTTCAAAGTGAATGACATCAGCAGGCTTGCCAAAGTAAGACATTTCAATTGTAGTGAGTGTGACTAGCCTAAAAAGCATTGCTCCCTATGCAAGCAGGGACACACACACACATACACAGTTGCCATGTCTGGGAGTAGAACTCCTACCTAACTAGTTTATCACACTACAGCATTACACAGTTATAGGATGTGCCACAGAGATTACTGGGCTATACCTTTCCCAAAGCTGTATTTCAAAGTGAATGACTTCAGCAGGCTTGCCAAAGTAAGGCATTTGAAAAGTAGTGAGTGTGACTAGCCTAAAAAGCATTACTCCCTACACAGACACACACACACACACACACACACACACACACACACACACACACACACACACACACACTTGCCATGTATTGGATTATAACTCCTACTAAACTAGTTTATCACAATACAGCATTATGCAGTTATAGGATGCACCACAGAGATTACTGGGCTACTCTTTTCCCAAAGGTGTATTTCAAAGTGAATGACATCAGCAGGCTTGCCAAAGTAGGGCATTTGAATTGTAGTGAGTGGGAATGGCCTAAAATGCATTGCTTCCTACACATAGACACACACATTTGCCATGTCTGGGATTAGAACTCCTACCTAACTAGTTTATCACACTACAGCATTACACAGTTATAGGATGCGCCATGGAGATTACTGGGCTACTCCTTCCCAAAGGTGTATTTCAAAGTGAATGACATCAGCAGGCTTGTCAAAGTAGGGCATTTGAAATGTAGTGAGTGTGACTAGCCTAAAAAGCATTGCTCCCTACACAGAGACACACAAACACACACAGTTGCCTTGTGTGGGATTAGAACTCCTACCTAACTAGTTTATCACACTACAGCATTGCGCAGTTATAGGAAGTGCCATGGAGATTACTGGGCTACCCCTTCCCCAAAGGTGTATTTCACTGGGAATGACAGCAGGCTTGCCAAAGTAGGTCAATGGAGGTTGTAGTGACTGTGAATGGCCTCAAAGCACTGCACCCTACACAGACAAAGAAACACACATACATACATCCACACTTGCCATGTCTGGGAATAGAACCCCTACCAAAGTACTATATCACATTACAACATTACTCTGTTATAGGATGCACCACAGAGATTACTGGGCTACTCCTTTCCCAAAGGTGTATTTCAAAGTGAATGACTTCAGCAGACTTGCCAAAGTAGGGCATTTGAATTGTAGTGAGTGTGACTAGCCTAAAGGCATTGCTCCTTACACAGAGACATGCGCACACACACACACACACACACACACACACACACACACACACATACACACACACACACACACACACACACACACACACACACACACACACACACACACACACACACACACACACACAAACAGTTGCCATGACTGGGATTAGAACTCCTACATAACTAGTTTATCACACTACAGCATTACACAGTTATATGATGCACCACAGAGATTACTGGGCTACTCCTTTCCCAAGGGTGTATTTCAAACTGAATGACATCAGCAGGCTTGCCAAAGTAGGGCATTTAAAATGTAGTGAGTGTGACTAGCCTAAAAAGCATTGCTTCATACACAGAGACACACACAGTTGCCATGTCTGGGATTAGAACTCCTACCTAACTAATTTATCACACTACAGCATTACACAGTTATAGGATGCGCCACTGAGATTACTGGGCTATTCCTTTCCCAAAGGTGTTTTTCAAAGTGAATGACATTAGCAGGCTTGCCAAATTAGGGCATTTGAAATGTAGTGAGTGTGACTAGCCTAAAAAGCATTGCTCCGTACGCAGGCAGAGACACACACACACACACACACACACACACACACACACACACACACACACACACACACATACACAGTTGCCATGTCTGGGATTAGAACTCCTACTAAGTAGTTTATCACACTACAGCATTACACAGTTATAGGACGTGCCACAGAGATTAATGGGCTACACCTTTCCCAAAGTTGTATTTCAAAGTGAATGACTTCAGCAGGCTTGCCAAAGTAAGGCATTTGAAAAGTAGTGAGTGTAACTAGCCTAAAAAGCATTGCTCCCTACACACACACACACACACACACACACACACACACACACACACACACACACACACACACACACACACACACATATTTCTCATGTCTGGGATTAGAACCCCTACCTAACTAGTTTATCACACTTCAGCGTTATGCAGTTATAGGACGTGCCACAGAGATTACTGGGCTACTCCTTTCCCAAAGGTGTATTTCAAAGTGAATGACATCAGCAGGCTTGCCAAAGTAAGGCATTTGAATTGTAGTGAGTGTGACAGGCCTAAAATGCATTGCTTCCTACACAGAGGCACACACAGTTGCCATGTCTGGGATTAGAACTCCTACCTAACTAGTTTATCACACTACAGCATTACACAGTTATAGGATGCACCACGGAGATTACTGGGCTACACCTTTCCAAAAGCTGTATTTCAAAGTGAATGACATCAGCAGGCTTGCCAGAGTAAGACATTTGATTTGTAGTGAGTGTGACTAGCCTCAAAAGCATTGCTCCCTGCACAGACAGCTATACACACAAACATGCACAAGAACTCCTCCTAACTAGTTTATCACACTACAGCATTACACAGTTATAGGATGCACCACAGAGATTACTGGGCTACTCCTTTCCCAAAGGTATATTTCAAAGTGAATGACATCAGCAGGCTTGTCATAGTAGGGCTATGGGGAGGACAGTGTGTGTGCATGGGCCATAACTTATTCATCTAGAGGTAGACACACCACACTCAGGCACACACAGGTTTATAATCCGCAGGTACGTGTATACAACTGCTAGATGACTACTGCCTTGTACAGTCATGTTGCACAGCTAGCAGTTGAACCACAGAGTCTTTAATGCTGAGGGATACCAGTGGCTAACTTCGACAGTGAGTGGCATTTACACATCATGTGGTTGTAGCCATTTGGTTGTGCACTGGGTGGAACAAGCCTCATGATGGAAGGCTCTTTGTCACTGTCACTCTCTTCCACACATCTATGTATGTGTACTTTTGGCATATTATGGTGTGTTGTCCTTGGATATATGTGTGTATTCCTATCTAATGTGTGTGCATAGCATGACCGGTGCATACTGAGGAGTGCATGCACTAACATCTGCAACTGTCAGATATGTATGGTCCACTGTTGTTGGCAGACTTGGACTTCATTTGTTTGTGTGTGAGCATGCCAGTATGGCCTTTCAGTATGTTGTCTGACATTGCCTTCATTTCTCTAAGTGTGTGAGCATGCCCAGTATGCCCTTCTGAATTGAAGTGTGTGGATCCATTCCAGGTAGTTTGTACTCCAGTGCAGACCTTTCTGTTCTACACCTACAGCTAGCAAATGTTGTCTGCAGAATATCTGTAGATCATTTGACAATATGGGGTCAAACTGTTGGCAATATGGGATCAAACTGTGCAAGGGATAGTGTGTACTGTAGGTGATTGTGTCTGTGCAGCTTCTGCTACATGGTCCTGGTGTTAGCAGAGATATTCAGACATGTGTACTGTTATATACTGTGATGTTTTCTGTCCTCATGTACTGTCAGGTGGACATTCTTGCTCACAGTGATATCTTGGGGGACAAGGGTGACTGCAGCTGTGTCCAGTATTGTGGGCAGATGCCTATATATATTCATGGTAAGTTATGCCATTCTGGAGGGGGAGCTGCAGACACTTGCTGCTGGGTCTCTGTATCCAGTTCAGCACCTTAGGACAGTGATGGCAGAGGATCCCATACTTGTACATCCATTGACATTACAGTATGGCCTTACCTTGCTGTGGCAATACCTCACAGCTGTACAATTTCACACAGGTTATCCAGAGGCAGGGGCCATGACTCAGGACATTACCCCTACTGTGGTGTACCAGCAGGTTTGTAGCCACCCATTTATGTGTTTGCAGCCAGGGATACTGTGTGCACACAGCTGTGTGTCAGACCTTGCACATTCCATGCTGCCCATGCTCCCACCCCCCTCTATTAGTCTGTCTTCTTCCATACATTATGCATACATTCCCTGATACTTTACCTAAGGTTATCACCTCATCACAGCTGTGTTTTGGTGTTGGTCCACAGTTCATGCAGTGGGACATGGTGGACATGTTACTGTGGTTTGTCCACATGGCCTTGCATATGGCTTATGTGGCATGTGTTATGTTGTTATTTGGGTGTCCATGACATAACATACATTGGCATTACGGTTGAGACGCAGACCTTTGGCAGAGGCCTGTAGGCCATTTGGTGGTGATGCAGGCCAGCTGTAGCAGGCCGTTGCATTCTGTCAGTCCTACAGTCCCAGTCTGCCATACAGTATATTCCCCCTGGGGTGACATGATAGGTGTGCTAGGTGTTCATGCCAATACTTTCTGTCAGTATTGATCAGGTGGTGTAGATCCTGGCAGGGTGCTGCTTACGGCTGGGGACATACCTGCATGGGACACCTGCACTGCATGCTGCATTATTTCACTATTGCCATACACAGGTGGGGATCATATTTTACCCATTCCCAACAGCAGGATAAGACCAGAGAGGTACCTGTGGGTGGTGTTTTGGTGAGCTGGGTGCACGTGTGCTTTGTACACTACTTCTGACTCACAGATATGCATGGGGCATTCCAGTTGTGCTGGCTTGTGCAGGGACATCAGCTGTTTCCCAATACATCAGTCCTATCACCTTTGTGATCTGCAAGTGTTCGGCCAGACAAAATCAGTATTCCCTACTACAAGCCGAGATAATGTGATACATACCTGTATGTACAATTCCAAGGGTGTGTCCATTTCATGTTTACATGTTATACACTCTATGTGTGGGGTACTTTTCTTTGTGTACTGCTTGTATATCTAGCCCAATAGTCATGCCATGTCCATCTTTCAGATGGTGACACATATTACCGCCATGCATTTACAAGGGCTTACTGCTATCATGTATTATACTGGGGAGCATTTGGCACTGCAGTTGTGAGGACTTGGCCCTGTCATCGGCAGTAGTGGGTAATGGCCACCAGGTCAAACCTCAACATGCATACATACTGACCTATCTCACACAATATAAAACACACACCAGCCTAACACATGCATACCTGTATATTGTACAAATGCTACAATCCATCCTGCTACCTTGGCCACCTCAGGTCATCTGTGCTCCACTGGTATTATACCTATACATACATGTTACTACATGTCTACATTGGATTGGAGGGGGGGCACACCTGACTATTACTACATTTCTACATAGGATTGGGGGGTACACCTGACTATTACAATATGTCTACATCAGATGGGGGGGACGCACCAGACTGTTACTACATTTCTACATAGGATTGGGGGTGGAGAACACCTGACTGCTTCTACATAGGATTGGGGGAGGGGCACACCTGACTGTTTCTACATTTCTACACAGGTTTGGGGGGGCACACCTGACTGTTTCTACATTTCTACACAGGTTTGGGGGGGCACACCTGTTTCTACATTTCTACACAGGATTGGGGGGCACACCTGACTGTTTTTACATTTCTACATAGGATTGGGGGGCACACCTGACACTTGTACACATTTGCTATGACTGTACTGGTATGTCGGGTACTCCATTTCATTCTGTATTCTAATATATCATGCTGACTAGAGTCATATCAGTGTACTACAGGTCTTAGGTTTGATTGGCCTACATATCAGTTTGTAACTTCCTACCCTTCAGAACTAAGATCCCACTGTCTGACCTGCTGTAGTCTGTCTGTGTAGGGCTGTGGGGGAGGTTACACATAGCCATCATTCAAAGGCCTTAGCACAGCCTTTGTTTGTGTTTGTCTACACCTGTCCTGCTGGCTGAGACTGTTGTTGGGTATATGAACCTCCCTGACTGGCATGTGTGTGTCATATGGACACACGTGGTCCAGCACATTTCCTGTAGTGGGTTTTGTCACCATGTGTAGTACTGGCTACTATGGTGACACCAGTATTTGTTACAGATCTCATGCTGCTACTATAGGTGTCTACTATCTGGTGGCATCCCATTCAGCCACCTGATTCCCTTGCATGCTCACATCCGTACCATAGATAGAAGTAAAAACACATACGTCTCCATTCGGCAGTTGGTAAGGAGAGTGACTTACCTTGTGGGTGTGCCAGTATTGAGGATGGTGCTGGAGGGCTGCCTATGTCAGATGCACATAGTACACTCCCTATACATGGCTGAACACAGGTAGTGTCATGTCTGGCATCCCTTTTACTGTATGTGCGAGTCAGACAGAGGTGTCATTCCCTGGGCCCCCCCTGTGTCAGTGTATGTGCTATGCGTTGCCTCTTTGCCAAGGCCAGGGCATACTGGGCATGCCTCCTTCTGCCTACTGGAGGAGGCTGAGGTTGTTTCTCCTCCAAGTCACTCTGTGCCTGTGCAGGCCTTGGCAATGGTGGTGGCTGTGTGGCCCTGCCATGTGCTGTTCCTGCTGCAGCTGTTTCCGAAGGATCATACTGTGTAGCATGGCACATACGATGACAATTTGAGTAATTGTAGCTGGGGAGAACTGCAAGGCTCCACCAGATGTGTCCAGTCACTGGAACCGTGAATTGAGCATCCCAAACACATGCTCTATTACAGTTCTGGTCTGTGCGTGTGCCTTATTATGGAGTTCTTGTTCAGGTGTGTGTGCATTTCTGATGGGTGTCATCAGCCATGGCTCCAGTGTGTAACCAGCATTCCCCACTAAGTGACTGTAAGAGTCCCCATTAGCAAATCTCTGGTACAGCTTTGTCAGATGCCACATGTGGGAATCGTGGTAGCTTTCAGGGTAGCCAGCACATGCATTCATTATTATGTCCTGGGCATCGCACATGACCTAGCAGTTGATGGAGGGGAAGCCCTTGCAGTTGATTTAGACTGTACCCTGCTCTCCGGGTGGTGCTTTGATGCATATGTGCGTGCAGTCTATAGCACCCACTACCTCAGAGTATTTTGCTGTTTGGTGGAAGAGACGCATATTGCTGGCCAACGCCTTATCGGTGTTGGGGAAATATACGTGCTCACTGGCATGTGCAGACATGGCATTCAGGAACTGGTGGAGTACCCTGGATGCTGATGCCTGTGAGATCCCCATGATATCCCCAGTTGGCCTTTGGAAGGTACCTGTAGCTAGTATTCTTAGGCCTACACATACTTTGGTATCTACTTGGATGGGTTCCCCTCTGTTAGTTCTGTGTGTCAGGCGTGGCCGGCACAGCTCAACAATTTGCTGTAGGAGGTCCCTGTTCACCCTATAGAGCTCCACTATCTCCAGCTCATGTAGCTCCTGGTAGGTTACCCTGGGTCTGTACACTCTTCTCCATCTCCTCACTGTGGGTTGGTCAACAGCATTCTTATCCTCACCACCATCCTCAAGCAAAATCTGAGGGTAATCCAATTCAGTGCTAGAAGTCTAAACCTCAAAATGCACTCACTCGAGGCACTCCTTAAAATGGAAAACATTGACATCTGTGCAGTGACAGAGACCTGGTTCAAAGCTCCAGAGAGCACCCCTGCATTACCTGGCTTCAATTCATACCACACCTTTCGGCCACCTAACCCAGAAAGAAGCACTAAAGGCGGAGGTATGTCCATATTCATTAAGGATATCCACACCTCTGGGCTAGTTGCATAGCATAACGCATCCGAGATTATCCAAGTGCAACTAACTCTGGGCAAGACCGCAATCCAAATTGTAGCTTGCAACAGACCCCCCACCATGCCCCAGGATTCACACTCCTCATTTCTTGATACACTGGAAAGTATTAGGGTACAACCCAACACCCTAATAATGGGCAATTTCAACTACCCCACCATTAACTGGGAAAACTACTCATTTACCAACTCTTTTACTCAACGTTTTCTAGAATTCATAAATTCCAACGCCTTGGATCAACTTATTCACACCCCCACCAGGGGCAGCAATATCCTAGATCTGGTCATTACCAACATGGGAAACTGGTGTTCCACACCAGAGGTCAATTCCTCATTGGTCAGATCCGACCACAAGCTAATCAGCCTAGACATCCACATCCCACCCCCACCCCCAATTAGGGAAACCATCATAAAAAACTTCTCCAAAGCCAACTTCACACTTCTTAAGACAGAAGTGGCAAACTTCATGACACCCATGCAGACGAACAATAGAGGTATGACTGCCGAATCCTACACAAATGCACTTTATAAGCACTTACACGAGTGCATGAATCATGCTATCCCTAATAGAACCAAGATGTTATCCTCCAAAAAGGAAGCCAATCTGGTGGTCCTCTGCCATAAACAAACTCTACAACAGAAGAAAGAAACTGTTGCAAAAAAGAGTAAAATCCCATGACTGGAGGAACTCCCTGGTCAACCTCAGTAAGAAGCTGAGATCCCTCATAAAATCCTCCAAAGCTAGTTACGAAAACAAAATTGCCACTGACTCTAAAGACAAACACAAAGCATTCTATAGCTATGTCAAGAATCTAAATGGGAACACTCAGATCTGCTCTGAGTTACAGCACAATGGCACTAAATATACAGAACCAACTGATATTGCCAACATCCTAGCAGATAGGTTCAGTGCTAACTTTACCCCCCTCTCACCTCCTAGAGGACCCATCTCTATACCGGAAGAATGCAAAGTTCCTATAATCACGGCTGCACAGGTAAAAAACATACTCTCCAAAGCCAAGAACACAGCATCCATGGGACCTGACAATATCCCAGGCTGCGTACTACATGAACTACAGAATGAACTGGCACCCTACCTAAGTACCATGTTCAATCATAGCCTTGCCTCAGGCTTTGTACCCACTGAATGGTGCGCCACAACGGTTATCCCACTCCACAAAGGGGGAGCCACGACGGACCCCGGGAACTACCGCCCCATTAGCCTGACAAGCCAGGTCTGCAAGGCCATGGAACATATCATTGTGGAAGTCATAAACAAAGACATTGGTAATCTCCAAACTCTGGACCCTACCCAATTTGGATTTGTAAAAGGCAGATCATGTCTCCTAAACCTGATTGACTTCTTTGAAGCAGTCACCAAAGCCATAGATGAGGGTAAAATGGTTCACACAGCTTATCTAAATCTCGCCAAGGCTTTCGACACCATCCCCCACTCTGGAATTATATATAAGCTCACTAAACTAGGTATAAATACCTACATCACAAGATGGGTTGCCAACTGGCTCACGGACAGAACCCACACTGTGAAAGTAGAGGATTCCAAATCTGACATCAGACCAGTGACAGGTGGAGTACCACAGGGTTCAGTCCTGGGTCCTCTCCTGTTTGGTATCTACTTCTCCAAGTGCAGGCCAACACAGAAGGTCTTTGGCTAACAAAGTTTGCAGATGACTGCAAACTAGGAGCCATAATCAAAACTCCTAACGATGTGGACAAACTACAAAAGGGCCTCACTGAGACAGATACCTGGTGTCAAAGCCATGGCCTGAAGCTCAATGCCAAAAAGTGTATTGTCATCCCCTTTGGTAAAAACTCTGTACCTATGAACTACCACATAGCTGGTAGTCTACTTAATGCCAAAAATGTGATGAGACCTTGGGACACAGGTGGACAGTAGTCTCTCCTTTGATAATCATATCGCCACAGTGGTCAGGAAATCCTTCTACATGGCTCATCTCATCACAAAAGGATTCTTATCCAGAAAAAAAGAGGTCATTGTTCCCCTCTACTCATCACTCATTAGACCCATTATAGAGTACAATGCCCCTTTTGGTATGTACCTCACAAGACATCTACAACAACTGGAAAGACCACAGAAATACCTCACAAAGAGGATTACTGGCCTCAAACAGATGCCCTATGCAGACCGTCTCAAAAAACGACAGCTTTACTCCATCACATATCGCCTACTCAGGGGCAATCTCTGCCTAACATACAAAGCTATGTCAAACCCAGAGCTGTTGGACATGCTCCACTTAAAGAAATCCCAATCCCTCTGAGCTACATGCTCTAGGGACCTAAACATTGTCACCACAATAAACAAACATGCTGGAGGGATAGATTCCTGTCCCAGAGACTTCCCATACTCTGGAACAGACTACCTATATATGTCAAACAGAACTCCTCATTAGCACTCTTCAAGAAAAATCTTGATGATTGGCTGGGAAATAGGAAATTCACCCCGGGGATCACTTCTGTGGCTCTGCTCGACAGGGGCACAGGAAAATAATTTTCTTGGTTGGCGAAAGCCAGGGTACATTTTTTGGCTAGGCTTGTATGGGCCCTAGGGCCGATAGCCTAGTACCTACCTATGAACCTATGAACCCTTAGCCTCTTCCACATGTTGATGTATGATAGCTATTGCAACCCCTATCGTGTTATTGTTTTTGTTTGTTAAAATTCCCCCGCTTGTATACACTGGTGGTGTAGAGTATGTGGGAAAAACCGGAGGGAAAGGTGTTTTATTTATTTATTTATTTATTTAACATTTGTTGACCGGGAAAGTCCGACTAGGTTCCACAGATCCTGTTTTCAGCGGAGGCCCGGGGAGAAATGCTCCAGAAGCATGTCTTTAGAATGTGGGAGGAAACCGGAGTACCCGGAGGAAACCCACACGAACGCAGGGAGAACATGCAAACTCCACACAGAAGGCATCCCAGCTGAGAATCGAACCGGAGAACCTCTTGCTGTGAGGCAACAGCATTAACTGCTGCACCACTGCGCTGCCCATATGCTGTTTGCATAGTTTATAGTGGTGTTCTGGGCTGGGCTGGGCTGGTCTGGTCTGCTGCCTGTGTAATTGGCTGATTCTGATACATTTCACCTGCCAGCTATGCTAGTTCTCCCTGATTACTTTCCTACTGCTGTTTTCCCTTTCCATTGCCTTCCTGTTTAAGCCTGGGGGTGCGTCGCTCAAACACAGTGCTCAAATGTACACAGAGCTGCTATTTCCTGGTTTACTTTTTTTTCCCTTTAAAACCCGCTTAGGCAATGTAAAGAGTGCTAGGCAGCCTCAAACACACACCCTTGCTTAGCTCTGCTAAGTTAAGGGCAAACCTGAGCCACAGGACTCCAGTCCACTTACAGTATGCCTGACACACCCCTATGATGTTAGCTAACTCCTAGGCTTGCCCTAAGCTATTCCTGCTCTTACACTGTTGGGTGCTGACTAGCATTGAAGGGAAATCCGGGATTCATTATCATTCCCCTCATTTGCATAGGATTGCCTGCTGATGCATAGTTACAGGTCCCACACTGAGCCTCCCCCTTAGCACTATTCACTGGCCATGTTGTCTTCTGCCTGCCATTGAGTATAATGGCAAAATAGTGATTTTGGTTAGAATGCTTATTTTATTTTTTTAATTTTTTTTTATTTTTCACCCAATCCCATTTGCACGACGCTGCCCTACGCTTAAACAACCGAAATCGGCTAAAAAAAAATAAAAGTAAAATTTTTTTTGCAACTGTTTTCCATGCTAATGGCCATATATATGTCCATTGGAATGCTTTTGACATAATATGCACCCTTTATTTTGAGCTGTCATGGCTACATTTTGTAGTTTGCAAAAATGTAGTCCGTTACTAACCGAGTAGATTTCTGAAGATTACACTAGTCCTGCACGGCCGTCTGCCAGCTTCCTGGATTGCAAGTTCACCCCTCATTTGTATGGATTTCACCTGCAAATGGGGTCATTTGCATACAGGAGCTGAGTCCATGCAGGACTAGTGCAGGAGAGCTCATGCACGTCCCTACAGCTTATTCCTGGATCGCACGGCATGCATATTGCCTGCTGGAGCTCCTGCACTAGTCCTGCACACCGTGCAGGGCTTGCTGAATCCGGGTATTGCATTATAAAACCATGTGGAGTAGCTGTGTGTCAATTATTAGTCACAGGTAAGTGTTGAAACATCTGCATACTGTATTATAGAACCATGTGGAGTAACTGTGTGTAGATCATTATAATGTTTGCAAATAAAATTATGTCAGTATGGTTTGTTTTCATTCATATAAATGTATACTTGCCTATGTCATATGTGATAATTTAATAAAAATGTTTCTTGTTTAAAAAGAACAGAAATAAACTTAAAAAGGCCTAAAAAGAAGAAGTAATAAGAATTATCTAGAGGGGCAGAATACAAGGAATCTGACAAAACAAGAGGTGCAACTGCAGAGTGCTAAAGAGAAAATAAAGAAGTATCTGAATAATATGCAGGAGTTTAGAAAGACTGTTTTTGATAATAAGTCCAGCGCACAAAAACTTTTAGCACAACAACTTAGGTAACAGAACGTTGGAAGGGTTGTTGCCGAACATAGGAACCCTATAACATGTAAAATAACCAAAGACCATGTAGAGGTATTAGACATATCTTGGAAATGTTATGAAAATTTGTATAAAGCAGAGAAAGATGGAAATCAAGGAAGAGCACAAACGGAAATATTTATGGAAGACTTAAGTAGGCCGAGGTTAGAGGTAGATGAGGGTCAGTAATTAACAGTTAAGTTAGGAATAGTCGAGATAAAAATGCTGATGTATAATCAACCTGCAGGAAAGACTCCGGGAATATATGGTATTCCTGTGAAAGTTTGGAAGCTAGGAGGGAAGAAAGTAATAAAGATTTGGAAGGTTTTGTTTAACAGTATTTTAAAAGGTGGGGAAGTACCAACATCCTGAAAAGCTGTGGTGCCTGTAATACCTAAAAACAGTAAAGACCTATCAGATCCAGCTTCATACAGGCACATTTCAATTTTAAACAATGATTGTTAAATGTTTATGTCTATAATAGCTAAAAGAATGGCAAAGGTGTTGCAAAAATTGATAGAGATGGCTCAATGGAGTTCCCTTTATAATCTCAAAATACTGAAATCTCGAATTTCAGTATATCAGGACCATGAAGGTGAATTTGTAAAATTTCGAAAGTGCATAATCGTGAATTTGAATATCTAGAATTCGCAGTCATGGCTTTCCACTACTTTATGTGCGGTGTTATGTGTGGATGGTGTCCAGTGTTGTGTGTGGATTTAGGAGGAATTTAAGGTAAGTGGATGGTGTCCAGTGTTGTGTGTGGATTTAGGTGGAATTTAAGGTAAGTAAGTGTTTTGTATGGGTTTTGGGTGGGAGTTTGAGTGTATGTGACTGAGTTTGTAAATTGTATGTGTGGGAAGGGTAGGCAGGTGAAAGTATGAGTGTGTAAGTGTTGGTGTTTGTATATGTATGATGTGTGTGTGTGTGTTTGTGTGTGTGTGTGTGTGTGTGTGTGTGTGTGTGTGTGTGTGTGTGTGTGTGTGTGTGTGTGTGTGTGTGTGTGTGTGTGTGAGACTGTAGGATGTCTGGGTGCGAGTTTACTTTTTCTGTTTGTGCGATCACGGAGTTAGTATATATATATATATATATATATATATATATATATATATATATATATATATATATATATAGTGAAGGTTTGTGTTTTTGTGTGTTTTGTTTGTTGGTTTGTTGTGGTGTGGGTTGGATGATGTATGTGTTGTGTGGTGTATGGTGTGTTCATGTTCGTGATTTTCTGTTTCGTGGTTTTGACATTTTGGGATTTGAGATGTTCGGCTTTATGGTCTTGGGATACTTAAATTCGAGATTTCAGTATTTCGAGATTATAAAGTGAATCCAGATCAATGTGTTTTTTGGAAGGGAGGCCAAAAATTGACACCATTAATAGAGCAGTGATGATCCTGAAGGAAGGAGAATGTAAGAAAATACCACTGTTTTTGGTCAGTTTTGATGCAGAGAAAGCATTTGACAGAGTAAGATGGGATTCTATGACTAGGACACTGGAAGCATTCACATCCCATAATACAATACTACTGTTAATTAGGATGATGTATGAGGGATTGGAGGCAAAAACTAAAGTGGCATGTTTCCTGTCTGATAAATTGTTCTGAATAGAGGAACCAGGCAGACGTGCACTCTTTCCCCTTTATTATTTGCATTATATTTAGAGCCACTGGCAAAGAAAATAAGGGAGTCAGAAATTCATGGACAGCACAGTGGTGCAGCAGTAGCATTGTCACCTCACAGCAAGAGGTTCTCCAGTTCGATTCTTGTCTGGAGTGCCTTCTGTGCAGAGTCTGCATGTCCTTCCTGAATTTGTGTGGGTTTCCTCCCACGTTACAAAGACATGCATCTAGAGCATTTCTCCCCAATTGGCTTCATTCCAAGTCAGACTTTCCCGGTAAACAAATGTTAAATAAATTAAAATAAAGAAATTCATAGATATAATTGATATGGTAATCAAGAAAAGTTGGTTTTATTTGCAGATGATATTATTGTGTACCTGATAAAACCAGAAAAGGATATTTCAGTGTTGAGGAACATTTTGAGACATTTTTATGTCTTTTTGGGGTATAAAATTAATGAGGACAAAAAAAGGCTATAGCTGTAAACTATGTATCCATACATGATTTTTTCAGCGATACCCATATTTATGGGGATACAATAACATGAAGTATTTAGGAGTAGGGATTAAAAACAAAGATTCTGTTATTTAAGCTAAGGATATGTGGGAAGAAACTAAACAAAAAATGATACAAAAACTGAAAAACTGGAAGCTCTTGCTTTTGGATATTTATTATTTTATTTTATTTTTTTATTTATTTAACATTTGTTTACCGGGAAAGTCTGACTGGACACAGGTCCTTTTTCAGTGGAGGCCCAGGGAGGAAAGCTCCATGAGTAACAGTAAATTTTCATGCATGAATTACAATAGTCAATAAAATATAAAGTAAACAAAATGTAGTATATATAAGAAAATACAAATTTATTACATTATGACAACAAAACCTAGGCTTTGAACTTAGCTAGTTTGTTTGTGTCTTTCGGCTTTTCCCTGTTAGGGGTCGCCACAGCGGAACTCAGGTCCGCTAATGATTGGTAGTTGATTTTTACATGCCGAGTTACCAGCCCTGACGCACAACCTTCAATGAAGGTACACCCATTCACGCATGTCTCCACGCAGAAGACGCTCTAGCTGAGAATCGAACCAGACAGCATCTTACTGTGTGGCGACAACGCTACCGCAGCATGACCACCGTGGATTCTTTGAACTTAGCTAGTATTATTTGTAAAATATGACTTATGTCAAGATATAAGGTTAAGACAAGCCAGTAGGAATAAAAGATTAAACACAGGAGACGAAGTTGGATATGTTTTGGGTATACTGTGATGTAGCAGAGCATTCATGAGGGGTTAGTATAGGAACACAGCCACTTATTTTTTTAGATAAGCTTTAAGTGATGGCTTAAAGTGGTTAGTGGATGAGACTGAGAGAATGGAGTTAGGAAGGGAGTTCCGTATACGAGATATATAGTTGGAAAATAAAGATTCTCCTGCAGTGGTGTTGGTCTTGGAGACAGTGAGTAAGTTCTTATTGTTAGAGAAAAGTGGTCTGCTGGAACTGTAAGGAAGGATGAGATTTTGTAGTGCAGGGTTTCTGGTTGGTTGTTACAGTTTTGTGAGTTAGAGTTGGTTGTAAAGAATAATGCTGGGAAGCTCAAGCCACTCTCGTATCTTTAAAGCTGTACAGTGATGTGTTCTATATGGGCAGTCAGATGCAAACCTAGCAATTTTATTATAACATGCTTCTAGCTTAAATTGGTCAGTTTTTTTCTAAGATTAGTTAAAATTGGAGAGGCATATAATAGAGTGTTGAGCAGATGGGTTTGTGCTAATGTAATTTTGACCATTTTGGTCAGGAACCTTTTGTGCCTATATAGACTTTTAAGTTTCTTATGGAATGTTTTTATTGTTGGGTACACATGTAAGTCAAATGTTAGGTTATTGTCTATTTCCACTCGAAGAAGCTTTGTATGGGTTGTCGGGGAGATGACAGTATTGTCTTTGGCTATTATGTTAAATGGTGGGCATGAGATAGATGTCTTGTTAGGTAGGAAGAGTAACAATTTAGTTTTGTTTAGGTTTGGGATTAAATGGGTAGTAGCTAACCATCTTTCAACAGAAGTGAAAGACTCCTGTGTTTGAGAATGAAGAGCTGATAGAGAAATGGCAGCACAGATAAGTGTTGAATCATCTGCGTACTGTATTACAGAACCATGTGGAGTAGCTGTGTGTAGATTATTAGTCACAGATAAGTGTTGAATCATCTGCAGACTGTATTATAGAACCATGTGGAGTAGGTGTGTGTAGATTATTAGTCTCAGATAAGTGCTGAATCATCTGCATACTGTATTATAGAACCATGTGGAGTAGCTGTGTGTAGATTATTAGTCACAGATAAGTGTTGAATCATCTGCATACTGTATTATACAACCATGTGGAGTAGGTGTGTGTAGATTATTAGTCACAGATAAGTGTTGAACCATCTGTAGACTGTATTATAGAACCATGTGGAGTAGGTGTGTGTAGATTATTAGTAAAGGGGTAGAAAAGGAGACGACTTAAGATAGATCCTTGGGGGACACCAATGGATAAAGGAAGGCATGGAGATAGGTTGCCTTGCCATAGAACAGATTGTTGATGGCCAGATAAATAGTTATGAAACCAAGCTGTGGCAGATGGTGAGAAAGACAGTTCAGTTAGTACATCTATTAGTTTGGAATGGGTGACCATTATCAAAAGCTTTTGATAGGTCTAGAAAGATGGCGGATACAAAGTTGCTGTTATTTCTGTGATGGTTTGTGGTATTAGTGAAGGAAAGAGAGCAGTACTGGTGCTATGCAATGGGCGAAACCCACGCTGAGTGTTTGAGAGAAGGTTATTTGTTAGTAAGAATTTCATGACCTGGAGATGAATATACTGTTCGAGTGGCTTAGAAAGAAATGAAAGAATAGCAATTGGATGACAGTTTGTCAGATCTGTGGAAGGTCCCCCTTTATTAAGTGGGATTACGTGAGAGATTTTCCACAGTTGAGGAACCTTTTTTGAGAATGGATCTGTTTATAAGGATTGATACTGGGAAGGCTATAGATTCAGCTGCAATTGTGAGGTATTCACTGGGTAAGTTATCTATGGCAAGTGCAGTAGGTTTTAGTTTCTGGAGTAGTTTTTTATAGTGGCTGTAGGAACTGAGGAGAAAGAGAAGGTTGCTAGATGTAGACCTGGCTGGTCTGGTATCTGGAGTAGGGGTTTGCTGCTTGGAAAAGGCAATTATAGATTCAGTAAAATGTTTGTTAAAAATGGTAGCTATGCTATCAGAATTTTGGATGTTTGGGGTTGGTGTTCATAGTTAGGTACTAGGCTAAATGCCCTTGTGGGCCATTTTAAGCCTAGAAAATTTCCCTTATTGAGAATCAAACCCTGTACAGTGTGTCTTTGAGGTTAACACCTTAACCATTATACCAACTCCCAACCCAAACGGTTGTCAACATTATTAGCTTCCAATATTTTGTGTAGTAGATTTTCCTGGGTGAAAGATTGAGTTTATAGTAGGCCAGAGTTTTTGAGAGATTTTGGTATGTGTTTTGAATGTTATGACAGAAATTTATTTTATCCTGCTTTGTTTTGGGTTTTTTTTGCCTTATTTCTAAGTTCCTGATACTGTTGTTTAGAAACTACTGTGTTATTCTTATGCCATAGCTCCCAGGCTTTATCTATAGTTTTCAGAAGGACCCTAGTGTCTCTGCTTAGCCAGGGGGCATAGTTTGATTTTATTCTGATGATTCTAAGAGGGGCTTGTACATTTAATATATCTAAAAAGGATTTATTAAAGTGGTTCACTGCATTATCTATTTATTTTTTTATTTATTTATTTTACATTTGTCCGGATACATGTCCATTTTTTTCATGTCCATTTTCGAGAAAGGCCCCAGACTATCTAATATAATACAAGCTACAATAATACAAGTTATATAAATATAAAACCAACCATTTTCATAAGAGGCATTAGAGGCTATCTAAGTAGTGTGAGTCAATAGCATGAGTCAATGATAGAATAATAGATAGAGGTTATAAAAAAGTAATGTAGTCATAAGTATAAAACAACAAAATTAGTAGTTTTATACTAATAATAGCTATAGCCAGAAACAAAGAGAGAGAAGAAAAGGAAATCAGGAGAGAGGGAGGGAAGGGAGGAAAGGAAAGGAGAGAGCAAGGGTACCCAGGGTTTAAGGAAGCAAAAGCCAGTGGTTAGTTAGGAAGAGTTTTAGATTGGTTATAAAAAGTGGAATAGAAGTCAGGGGTCAAGGTATTTGAGTGGAATCCAATTTCACCTTTGTAGGTCAGCTAGGAAGTTGTCAAGATTAAAGCTATGTTTTTTCTAAGTTGTTTAAGCATAGTAGGTTTTGGTGGGAATATGTGTTGTCATGTAAGAAATGTGGGTAGGTGATAGCTCAGTCCATCAGGAAGGCAACCCGATTGGAATGAGTGAGAGGAGTTATTTAATAATATCCAGTCCAAGGTGGATTGTTTTTTACTAGCTTTATCTATTCGGGTAGATTCGTGAATAGTTTGTGTAAACCATGCAAGTTTATGTGATGGATGGGGTGATCTGTATCACATGCAAGCCAGTCTAAATTAAACTCACCCAGTATGAATGTCCCCTGACTAAGGACACAGACCAGTCTAAATTAAAATCACCCAGTATGAATGTCTCCTGACTAAGGGTACAAACCAGTCTAAATTAAAATCACCCAGTATGAATGTCTCCTGACTAAGAGTACAAACCAGTCTAAATTAAAATCACCCAGTATGAATGTCTCCTGACTAAGATTACAAACCAGTCTAAATTAAAATCACCCAGTATGAATGTCTCCTGACTAAGGGTACAAACCAGTCTAAATTAAAATCACCCAGTATGAATGTCTCCTGACTAAGAGTACAAACCAGTCTAAATTAAAATCACCCAGTATGAATGTCTCCTGACTAAGGGTACAAACCAGTCTAAATTAAAATCACCCAGTATGAATGTCTCCTGATTAAAATCACACAGTATGAATATCCCCTGACTAGGTACAAAAAAGTCACTAAATTAAAATCACCCAGTATGAATGTCTCCTGACTAAGATTACAAACCAGTCTAAATTAAACTCACCCAGTATGAATGTCTCCTGACTAAGGGTACAAACCAGTCTAAATTAAAATCACCCAGTATGAATGTCTCCTGACTAAGAGTACAAACCAGTCTAAATTAAAATCACCCAGTATGAATGTCTCCTGACTAAGGGTGCAAACCAGTTTAAATTAAAATCACTCAGTATGAATGTCTCCTGACTAAGGGTACTACTTGCCCAGTAAAATAAATGTTCTATAGTTGGGATATTATTTCCAGGTAGGATATAGCAGCCAATTATATTAAGTGTTTTCCGTGAGTTTATAGTTAGTGTGGTATGATTTCTGCACTGTCGAGTTGTGGGGTTTTGCAGTCAAGGAAAGTTAAAGTGAGATGGTCTTTAAAGAGGATAGAAACTCCAGCTCCTCCTTTGTTGAGTCTATCCACCTGTAGTATGGAGTAACCTGGGGGTAGTATTTCTTCATCTGAGATTTCCCAGGGCTGATTTGCGATACAGGTAACAAGATACAACTACTGAAAATGTTTTTAGTCCCTTAGTTTTATATGCAGATCATGTATATTTGTATCAAACAGAGAGGTTGTGGATAGTGACTAATAAGGATTTGAAGGATTTTATCTGGGAAGGGAAGGGGCAAGGGGCAAGTCAGGTAAGGTGATCCTTCCGATAGAAAAACGTAGTTTAGGGTTACCTGATTTGAATGGATGTTTTAGAGCTACGCAGTTAAGGCTGATACACGTAACACAAGCAGAAAGTTATAATTCAAAGTTGAATGGGATGATGATAAAGCAAGGAGGAAAGTCAAGAAATAAGGAGAGAGTGGGACTTTGAATACAAATCCTTTAGGAAAATAACAAGTGGGGTGCATCAGGGTTCAGTGCTGGTGAATCTCCTGTTTGGCATCTCCTTCTCTGAGGTTCAGGCTAATGCCAAGGGCCTCTGGATGATGAAATTCACAGATGACTGCAAAGTAGGAGTAGTCACTGAATCCCTCCAAGACACAAATATCCTCCAAAAAGGTCTAACACAGACTAATAACTGATGCCAGAGTCACAGTCTAAAACTCAATGCCAAAACGTGCATCATAGTATCTTTTGGAAAGATGGCCACCCCATCAAACTACTACATTGACAGAATAACCCTAAAAGTAGACTTTGTAGTCACTGATTTGGTGTTTGTCTTTCATGTGTTTGCTGTAGTGAGGAAATCATTCAATGTTGTACAACCTATAAACAGGGGTATGGCATCTAGATCCAAACATGACATCTTTCCATTGTACTCTGCTCTCATAAGACCAGTGACTGAGTACAGCACCCCCTTCAGGATGTACCTGGGTATGGCATCTAGATCCAGACATGTCATCCTTCCATTGTACTCAAGACCGCATCTAGATCCAAACATGTCATCCTTCCATTGTACTCTGCTCTCATAAGACCAGTCACTGAGTACAGTGCCACCTTCAGTATGTAACTGTGTATGGCATCTAGATCCAAACATGTCATCCTTCCATTGTACTCTGCTCTCATAAGACCAATCACTGAGTACAGCACCCCCTTCAGTATGTACCTGGGTATTGCATCTAGATCCAAACATGTCATCCTTCCATTGTACTCTGCTCTCATAAGACCAGTCACTGAGTACAGTGCCACCTTCAGTATGTAACTGTGTATGGCATCTAGATCCAAACATGTCATCCTTCCTTTGTACTCTGCTCTCATAAGACCAATCACTGAGTACACCGCCCCCTTCAGGATGTACCTGGCCAGACACAAAGGTTCATCACAAAAAGAATACATGGTGTAGAAAACAAGTCCTATGTGGACTATCTCAAAGCCTAATCCTTTTAGTCTGTCTCCACCCGGCTAATGAGAGGCAACCTGTCCTTGTCCAACAAACATCCTCTGAGCCAGAATTAACGGACCTGTTCCAGTTTTATAAAACACACAGCAACGGAAACACTTGATCCAGGTACCTAAACCTTGTCTGCAACATAAAATAAAACATACTGGAATGGCAGGTAGGTGTCTCAGAGGCTGCCCCTTTTTTGGAACAGGTTTCCCATCCACGTGAAGCAGAGCTCTTCCCTACATTTATTCAAGCAAAACTTGGATCAATGAATATGGGACTGTAACTATACCCCTGGTCTGGCACCTGGCCTATTTTGGAGAGGGGAAGCTTGTAAATGCTTGAGCACTCATTTCTAAGTCATATGTACCCCTCAACAAAACCTGTTAGACCAATACCTAGCATGTAGCATATGCATGTCTAGACATAAACAGGCCTTTTAGGGTTGTTAGCCTGGTATTCTACTATCATACTGAGGACAAAAGAAAAAAAGTCCTCTTACATCTGCAGAGCAAACCAAAGAGTGTTTTTTC
This sequence comes from Protopterus annectens, assembly GCF_019279795.1. Classification (NCBI taxonomy): domain Eukaryota; kingdom Metazoa; phylum Chordata; order Ceratodontiformes; family Protopteridae; genus Protopterus; species Protopterus annectens. Next base: position 907,510,073 of record NC_056733.1, read on the forward strand.
TTTAAACTGTAGAAAAACACTTGCTAGAATTGTGAGAAGTGGCCTGTTATAGGTCAACACCACACCCAAGAGAAATGAGCGATCCAGCTCTGACCGCGGTGTAGCCAATATCATCATTTATTTATGAACGTTGGTGTTCCGTATGCCGCATACACAGAGTGATGAAGCACTTCAGACCAGATGTCAAATGCAATACCAGCATGCAGAAACTGAATGCCTGCACTGCCGATCACACCCTCTACCACCTTGCAACCAGGGTAACTTTCCCCTTTACCTCACCCCACCTACACCTCTGACAGAGAGCAGAACTGTACCAGATAGAATAAGTTGCTTTTTAATATAGAAAGGGTATATATTGAGAAGAAAGGGTACATACTGAGAGGAAAGGGTACATATTGAGAGGAAAGGGTACATACTGAGAGGAAAGGGTACACACTGAGAGGAAAGGGTACATATTAAGAGGAAAGGGTACATACTGAGAGGAAAGGGTACATACTGAGAGGAAAGGGTACATACTGAGAGGAAAGGGTACATATTGAGAGGAAAGGGTACATATTGAGAGGAAAGGGTACATACTGAGAGGAAAGGGTACATACTGAGAGGAAAGGGTACATATTGAGAGGAAAGGGTACATACTGAGAGGAAAGGGTACATATTGAGAGGAAAGGGTACATACTGAGAGGAAAGGGTACATATTGAGAGGAAAGGGTACATACTGAGAGGAAAGGGTACATACTGAGAGGAAAGGGTACATATTGAGAGGAAAGGGTACATACTGAGAGGAAAGGGTACATATTGAGAGGAAAGAGTACATATTGAGAGGAAAGGGTACATACTGAGAGGAAAGGGTACATATTGAGAGGAAAGGGTACATATTGAGAGGAAAGGGTACATACTGAGAGGAAAGGGTACATACTGAGAGGAAAGGGTACATACTGAGAGGAAATGGTACATATGTAAAGGAAAGAAATGGGACGTATGGGGAGGGAAACGTTTTTAAAGTAATGAAGACATCGAAGATGGTGATTGAGATAAAGAATTATGCTAGGGAGTTATAAAACTAAGAAAGGTAAAATGACAAGTGTTAAAAATAGGATACATATAGTGTCTAGAGAGAATACATATTAAAAGAAAAGCAAAAAAAAAACAAAACAAGGAATCAGCAAAACAAAAGACGATATTTAAGTGCATTTCTGAAGACTGGAATATACATTCCCAGTGACAATATTTATGTATTTAATTATATACTGCTCATCGATTAATAATCAGAGTCCTAGTTATTCAAACTGAAGTTGTTTCTAGTACTTTTTATATGTACAGTAACGTCTCAGGTAACCAGAACTCATGCAACCAGAAAAAAATCAAAGAAACACAATCAATTTTCATGTGTTACACTTTGTTTTCTCCCCACAGAAACATACCTTACATTTTCAGAGTCTGAGTTTTAAAAAGGAAGACAGGAATGAATTCCCTCTCCCCCAACCTGAGAACAAGTCAAACCAAACAAGTAGTATAGGGTACAGTATTAGTCAGGCCTATTTTTAATAGTAACTCTCAAGTAACCAGAAACTACAGTTATCTGGCATCTACCAATCCCCATGGGTGCCGGTTAACTGAGAGTTTACTGTACTTTGATATCTATAGTTTCTCATAAGAGCTGGGTCACCACAGTTCGGTGTTTACCTCATGCAGGGTTCACAGTTTAATGATTCTGTTTCACAATAACTCCATCTAGCAGTCAGAGAGTCATTTCAAACACTAACCTGATGGAACTCAATACCTGCAGAATTAGAAGTTCCCTCCTTCAGAAACACATGCAGAATCTACCTCAGTAACACACTGTTACCCTGAATGTGCATTTACATAGTTAGCTAAATTCCTGCTGATGTTCTGCTACTAGTTCTGTTAAAATCTGTGGTATAATGTTCAAAGTTTTTTACTTAAATACTGTTTTCACTTTAGACACTTCTGAAGTTTTCTACTTTTTTCTACTCTTCTTTTCCGTAAGAGTCTCACTTTGTGATTTTCCAACTTTCCTTCCCATGAAGTCTTTTCTTCCTGCTGCTCCTGCTTACCTGTATATGCTGCTTACCTGCTTACCTGTATATGCTGCTAACCTGCTTAACTGTATATGCTGTTCCTTACTTACCATTTTTACATATTCTCCAACAAGCTTTTATTTACTAATTATATACGGTATAAAACTGCCACACCGTGTGCTTAAATGCAGAGCATCTCCGTTACATGTCGTTACCAATGTTCAATTGTATTGTATTATATTGTACTGGGCCTTTTCACCCCAGGCGTCCGCTGAAAATGGGTCCTGAGCACAGTCAGACATTCCCAGTGAACAAAAGCAATACATAAATATGATAAATAAACATTTCCTTGTTATAATAATGATCCCCATGTTGTGTATATATATTCAATGCTTACAGTATCATGAGGGACTAATTATTGTCTGGAACGTGTATATTACACATTGTAATCACATTCTTTTGCCAGGAATATCCTGTAATTGTACTTCCTTGATATTCTTTAATCTCATGGTTCTGTTACTTTTTTCTGATCCCCTCTAAAAACTGCTACAAAATTTAAATAAATAAAGCTGTCTTAGTGCTTACTCAAAACAGTGTAGGTACCAGCCCACTTTATATTATGATGTCATCTGGCATCATCTGTCTCCTTTCATCACTGATTAATTAGCTGCATGAATACATAAAGTTGCCTTGGCAACAGCAGTACTAGCTTAGGACAATGTAGGTGCTCTGTCACTTTACATTATGATGTCACCATCACACCACTGTCAAATTGCATCACTGGGTATATACATTCTTGTCTGGTTAGCCATTTTCAGTTTTATGAATTATCTTGAGAGAAGTAACCAAAACTCAGCACTTGGTCGGTAAGTACTAGTGTTGTAGACTTTGACTTTCCCAGGATGAGATGGGTGAGGCCTTATAATGATTGTGGTCAGTTTATAATTTAAAACAAAGATCTGCACCTCCCTCCCACATATACAATGCCTTGATGGCACTTTATTTTGGGGACCCACAAAAGAAGTATTAACTGTGGAGGGTGTACAACTGAAAGAATATAGTAGGCCTGCAAGACATATTGTAAAAAAATCTTGATTAGGATTAACATTAAGTATTTGTGGGTCCTTGAATTGATACATTTAATGCCCATTGCAGCTAGAGCATACAAAATGAAACAATGTAACAACTTTTGGTGTTGAAATACTAACAAATCCAGCAGAAATGTCCAGCATGGACATTTCCCAGCATCTGTTTGCACCAGTTTTGCCAAGTACGTGGAATAGCTCCTTCCTGAAGCAGATCATGCAATGGTGAGAGAATGAGAAACATTTAAATGAACGGACAAGGTGTGGGAGCCAGAATGTACTGGTTTTATTTTTATTCGGCAGGCTGAAAGTACAGTTTTGTACCTACCATAAATGTAGATGTTCGAGTGCTCATACAGCTGCAGTCATTACAGATGGGTTATCCTGCCGTCAGGCGGGTCCTCGGTCAGCCGAATTCCAAAGTCTAGGTCTGGCGTCGGTTGCCGTCGCTTCTTCCCTGACGTCAGTGCGGCAGGGGTATAAAAGAGGCAGCTGACGCCATTTTCTTCAGTTTTTCTTGCCCCAGATGTCAGGTGCCCCCTGAAGGAAGGCAAAACATAAATTTATGCAAACATGCAATATAGAATAATCAAAAAAACAGTAGTTGCAAGCAAATACACCATAAGAGAACACCCCAAATAGGTTGTATGATAAGGTGTTTGTCATAAGGCCTGTCCTAAGAGGGGACGGAGGGGAGGGTAATCCCAAAGCTAAGTAGGGGTGGTAGGCACTAAGTGGAACTAGGAGGAGCGAGAATGCCCTGCAAGACTGCTGTGGCAAAACCCGCTCTAGATTTAGAGTATAGTGGGAGGTGATAGTGCTTGGAGAAAGTGTGCACTGAACTCCAAGTGGCTGCTTCCAAAATGTCCTTGATAGGGACCTCCCCTGAGGAAGGCTGCAGAGATAGCTGTGGCCCTGGTGGAGTGGGATCTGATGCATGCAGGCACAGTTTTTCCATGAAATGAGTAACAAAAGCGTATGCAGTGGGCTATCCATTTTGAAATTGTCTGTTTGGAAATAGCCTTTCCTTGAGCTCCTGTAACATAGGACACAAACAGTTGCTCGGATTTCCTGAATGGCTTTGTCCTGTCCAAATAGTAACAAGGTTGTCTGTGAATGTCCAAGGAATGTAGTAGTCTTTGCCCTTTGTTTTGTGGATTAGGATAAAAGGTAGGTAAGTGGATAGTCTGATTCAAAGCTACACTGGATACTACCTTTGGCATAAAGGTAGGGTTGGTTTGTAAGGAAACTCTGTCCTGATGGAAAATGATGAATGGTTGCAGAGCCATGAGGACCTGTAGCTCCGAAACCCTGCATGCTGATGTGATAGCCAGAAGAAAGGCTGTTTTCCATGACAAGTACTGTAACTCTGTTGAAGAAGCTGGCTCGAAGGGAGGAAGGGTCAGCTTTTCCAATATGAAGTTGAGGTCCCAAGCAGGGACTGGTAGTTTCCTTGGGGGTTTTAAATTCTTTGCCCCTCTGAGGAACTGTCTTAAGAGAGGATGAGAGAATAAAGGAGGATCTGTGTTGTATTGTGCAGAAATGGCTGAAGTGTGGATCTTGATGGAGAAGGAAAGTCCATTGTTTAACATCTCAGCTAGGTACTGTAAAATTTGAGGTATATTTATTACCCAAGGATTCTGTCCCTTTTCTTGATTCCAGGCACAAAATTGCTTCCATTTGGCGGAGTAGGCCTGTCTAGTAGAAGGTCTTCTGGCCTCCAAGATGCCATTCTGCACCTCCTTGGAGAGGAGAAACTGTTGGGAAATCAAGGAATTCTCCATGCAGCTAGATTTAGAGTTTTGAGATTGCTGTGAATGGTTTTGTAGTTGTGCTGGGACAACAGAAGAGGGACTAGAGGTAGGATCCATGGTGGGGAATGTGTCAGGCTCTTCAGGAGCGGATACCAGTGTTGTCTTGGCCAGTCTGGAGCAATGAGAATCATTTTCGGCCTCTCTGCTCTGGCTTTTAATAGAACTTTGGGCAGCAGAGGAAGAGGCGGGAAGGCATAGACTGCCAATGTTGCCCAATTGAAGGAAAGTGCGTCCACTTTCCAGGCCTGTGGATGACAGGTCCTTGAACAAAATTTTTTCAACTGGTAATTTCTGTGGGTAGCAAAGAGATCTATGTCTGGCTGTCCCCATGCCTGAGTTATCTTTGTGAAAACTTGAGGATGCAACTTCCATTCGTGTGGATCTGTCATATTTCTGCTTAGGTTGTCTGCCAGTGTGTTTTCCTTCCCTGGCAGGAATTGTGCCTGTAGTTGAATTTGCAATTCCAGTGCTGTGTTCCATAGTGTCATGGCTTGCCTGCACAGGGGGTATGAATTAGTTCCCCCCTGTTTGTTTATGTACCACATCACTGTGGTGTTGTCTGTCCTTATCAATAGCTGGCCTGGATGCAGTAGGTCTTTGAAGGTCATAATAGCATTTTGCATGGCTAGCATTTCCTTTTGGTTGATGTGTAGGTGCTTCTCTTTTTGGGACCATTTTCCCTGAATGCACTGATCTGTCATGTGTGCTCCCCAGGCGTAGTCTGAGGCATCTGTTGTGATGATTTGAGTTGCTTGAGGTACACAGAAAGGGAGACCTGTGTTTCTTTGGCAAGCTTGAGCCCACCACAAAAATTCCTTTTGAAGGCATGGAATGAGTGGTATAATTGTTTCCAAGCTGTGGCTGTGTTGAGACCATAAGTTTTTTAGGTACCATTGAAGTTTCCTCATATGCAGCTTTGCACATGGGATTAGTAGGATGCAAGATGCCATGAATCCTAGAGCCTGCAGGACTTTCCTTGCAGTTAGCCTGGTGAAAGTTGCCATTTTGCTGAAGTATTGAGACAGTTGCCCTTGTTTGTCTGGCGTGAGGTAGGCCATCTGGGTGGTTGTATTCAAGCTGGCACCCAGGAAAATTATTTGTTGAGAGTATATTAGTTTTGATTTCTTTTTGTTGACTGTGTATCCCAGGAAGTTCAACAGTTTTATTACAAATGCCAGGTGCTGCAGTAGTATGTCCTTGCTGTCCGCTTGGATCAGGCAGTCGTCCAGATATGGGTAGATTTGTATCCCTTGTAGTCTGCAGAAGGCGATTACTGATCCCAGGCATTTCGTAAACACTCTGGGCGCAGTAGATAAGCCAAAGGGCAATGCAGAGAATTGGTAATGGGTTGAACCTGCAAGAAATCTGAGGTATCTTCTGCAATCTTATCTGATAGGGACAAGCAGGTATGCCTCCTTGAGGTCCAATGTTACCAGCCAAGACTCCTTGCCCAGCATGGGAAGAAGCTGCTGTAATGTGAGCATCTTGAATTTTGGTACCTGTAAATATGAGTTTAGGATGGATAGGTCTAAAATAGGTCTCCAATCTTTGTCTTTCCTTGGTACCAGGAATAGTCTGGAATAAAACCCTTGACCTTGTTCTTTTACAGGTACCTCTTGAATTGCTTTCATGTCCATGAGAGCTGAAATTTGTTTTTGTGCCTCTGCCCTTTTATTTTGTGGCAGGTTTGGCATGCCTCTCATTTTTGGAAGGGTGTGAAAGTGGAACCTGTAGCCTTTGTCTATAATGTCCAGAATCCATTTGTCTTTTGTAACAATATGCCAATTTTTTGAGAATAATGCCAGTTTTCCGCCCAAAGGTGCTGCCATTAAAGCTTTGCTTGGCAGGTGTAGGGGGAAGTCATTGTATCTGTTTTCTAAATGACTGTGATCTATCTTTTCCACCTCTTGGGGTTGGTGCTTGCCACTGTCTGGCTCTGAAAGATCCTTGAGGTTGCCCTCTACCCCTTGGGCATCTGTATCTGCCCCTTTGAGGTCTGTCCGTGGCTGGAAAGGACCAATTTTTTGAAGGCCAGTTTCTGCTGAAACGTGGAGGTTGTACCTGCAGGAAATCTTTCACTGTTTGCATTGATTTCGCTTTTTCCTCCATTTTCTTTAGTACCTCCTCAGCTTTAACACCAAACAATACATCTTTTTGAAGAGGTGCATCTAATAATTTAGCTTTGACATGATCTGGTAAGGTTTGCTCTTTGAGCCAAGCATGCCTACGTATAACAGACCCCGTAACAGCAGCTCTACATGAGGCCTCTAAAGCATCAAAATCGCACTGCAAGGTATGTTTACCCACTTGCTCTGCACCATGCAACAAATCCTGCAACTCTTTTAAATCTGGTTGTTCTGGTTGTGTCATTTTGCTTTTCAACTGAGATAACAAAAACTGTTGATACTTTAACATATGGAGCTGACAGTTTAATGCCCTCATGGTTAAAGTGGCCGAGGTGTACACCTTTTTCCCCCACCTTTCTAAAGCTCTGGAATCTCTCTCTGAAGGTAATGGGTTTTTAGCAGTAGAGGCCTTAATTCCCTTGGGACCCTGTGAAATAGTTTCTGGGTCAGCAGTATGGCTTTTATATAGGAACTGGTGAGAATCAGGAACCCGGTAATACCTGTCTGGTTTAACAGGAGTTGGAGGCAAAGAATCTGGATTAAGGCTGGCTTCTGTGTACACATCATCCAATATATCTAAAACAGGAGGGATAGCCAGGGGCCTATGCTGGGGGAGCAGAAGAAATTCCCTGAGCCTTTTCGTGGAATCTGAGTAATCTTGGCCTTCCCAGTGAAAGTGTTCCCTCAATGTATGCAGGGTTTCCCCAAAAGAGTAGTCCTCAGGGGGGGAGACCGAGGGAATAGACTCCTCTGCATCAGAGTCTTCGAATGGAGAATAGGCATAATCCTGGTCCTCAGAATGTTCTGAGTTAATAGAAGTTTGATCTGAGGAAGGGTAGTCTTCCTCTAATCTGGGCCTTTTGTCAGAGGGGGGTTGAGAACCCCTGATAAGAGTAATCAAATCCTCAGCCATTTTAAGCATCTGCTTTTTAGGCATGGGGCCTTGAGAGGGGGTCTGAGGACCCTGTTTTTTGGTTTTCATGGCTGCTTTAGATTTAGTGAAAGCTTTAATAGAGAAGGAGGAAGGCCAGAAGACACCTTGAGAAATGGCAGGCCTGTCTAAATTCTGAGTTTCCCCGCCAAGAGTGGCGTCGGTATCTGCAGTAGGAATGGGGACCGAGGAGCCTGCGACCTCGGGTACTGAAGACACTGGTAATGTAGTGTCATCGGTACTCAGGGGCTGCGTAGGCGCCTTGCTGAGCACCGGAGAACCAGTAGTCGGCCTTAGCGTGGTCTCAGAAGTCGGTGCGGACCTCGTATGTCGGTCCTCATCTTTGCGTCTTTTGCTCAAAACTGGAGTCAGAGTATCCGACGGCATAATATAATTAAATGTTTGCCAAAATAGTGAAGGGCGAACTCCGCCCGGCGCTTAATAGTGCGCTTGTTGAATCTAGCACAAAAACAGCAGGCCGAGAGGTCGTAGTCTGGGCCTAAGCAAGGTATACAGAAAGAGTGGAAATCCTTATGCGGTATTTGCTTCCCACATGAAATGCAATTATTAACTTTGTCTGACATCAGTCTGAGGCAAGAAAAGTTTCCCCAAAGGGGTACTTAGCTTTCAAGAAGACTTCGGCTGAAATACTTTCGTAAATCTCAGGAGCTGGCCGACCGGCACTTGCGAACTGCTTCTGCTTCAGGCACCGCGCGGCAAGAAAGACTGAAGAAAATGGCGTTGGCTGCCTCTTTTATACCCCTGCTGCACTGACATCAGGGAAGAAGCGACGACAACCAACGCCGGACCAAGACTTTGGGATTCGGCCGACCGAGGACCCGCCTGACGGCAGGATAACCCATCTGTAATGACTGCAGCTGTATGCACGATGAACATCAGAATTTGTAGAAGTTTAATTAACATTCAGTAATGACTGTAGGTTAGAGACAGAGGTAACAGATGTGCCTTCAATACCAGCTTTACTAAAAAACTAGAATGTTTAAGTCACGTGCCAGACGTCCCCAGTAAAGTTAAAGCCCTCTTAGGTTAATAGCACACCACATGCATATAGTACACTCCGTTATCTTTAGTTGTACATTATAAAACACTTACAATAGCTTAGAAACAATCTTATAACTGAAATAGCAAGATTTCGGATATTTGCTTAGAAGTGTTTGCATAGGTATTTTTATACTCCAAGCAGACACCAAAGAATTTTCTCTCAGGTAGATGAGAAATGTTGGAGGTGTGATCTAGAAGAAAGAAGCAATTGGAAACCTATGTTTTGGGAGTGTGATAAGTTGGCAGACTTTAAAAATGCCTTACAGAGTACTCTGGCAGAAATATTGGGTGAGCATTTGGGTATAACTAAGAATATTATTTTTTTTTTAGCTGGGATACAAGATCTGAATTGCTTAAAAGTATTAAGGCCTTGTTAAGTTTAATTCTTGTGGCTGCCAAAAAAAGCAATTATTGGAAAATGGAAATCAGAATCTAAACCAACTGTATCTGAAGTAGTGAATATAGTAACAGAGATAAAACAACTGGAACTGGGATTGTTACATTTTCTCAGTTTATGTATTATCTTTTGTTTAGTCTCTTCCTACATATCCTTAGCTGCCAAATAATTTTGAATCCACACTCCTAAGTGCTTCATTTTATCATGTCCCCACAAATATGGATATTGCTGAACCAATGTGTGTGTGGGTAAATAATTTACAACTATTGTGTTTGTTTTAGCTTCATTAATTTTGTATCCTGTAATGTTTTGAAACTGCCTCAGAATCACAACACTGAAATGTCCTTTTCTGGTTTTATCAGGTATAAAATAATATCATCTGCAAATAAAGCCAGCTTTTCTTGACTACCATACCAGTTATATCCTTGAATTTCTGAGTTATGTTCTTTGCCAATGGTTTTAAATATAATGCAAATAACAAAGGGGAAAGAGGACTTTCATAAAATTTCTGAAATATTTCTAGTATCTCTACAGGGTCTCTTGTTATCTTCCTTGTTATAGGCTCCCTAAGCTTGGTGACAGCTCTTTCTACTTTCTGTTGCCTTTGTCATTGTAGTAAACATTTTTGTGCTCTGGAGTTATTATCAAAAAACAGTTGTATAACATCTTTCTAAAATCATATATATTATCGAGATAATCCCTTATTTTCTGCTTAGCATTCTGCAGTTGATCCTGTTCTTGTTATGTGAAATCCCCCTATTCTGCCATACTTTAACATTTGTCAGTCCCTCTAAATAATTCTTGTTGCTTCTTAAACATATCTCATAGGTTCATAGGAGGTTACTAGACTAGTGGTCCTAGAGCCTTCACAAGCCTAACCATGTTAATCCCAAGTATCTCCATTTGTTCTTTTTGGGTAGTTTGCGAATGAATTTATGAACAGAGCGGTTCTGTGATCAACACTGGCTACCCCTGTTCATGAGGGATATGGGTGCCACTCCAAGGGTGGATTTGTAGTCTCCCATCCAATTATCTATGTTGTATTTGAACAGGGTCAGTAAGAAGCTCTATTTTATGTGAATAGGAAGTCTATTCCACAGAAGCAGCAGTCTCTGTGAAACATATCTGTCTCTCCAGCATATTCTGTTAATGTCACAAGCCAGGTTGAGATTCCTAGAGCGAGTGACTCTTGTGCCATTTGACTTGCCAATGTACAGCATTTCCATTAGAGCAGGGTTGGAGATTGCCCAATAGGTGACGCACAAGTAACTTCTCAGCAGCCTATAAGATACAGAGTAAAGTGACAGAGCTTTCAGCCTGTCCACAAAGGTCGTGGTTTGGAGTCCCTGTATTTTCTCAGTGAGAAATCTCTGAGGTCTCTCCAGCTGCTGTAGGTATCTGGTGAGGTACATACAAAAGGGTGCATTATACTCTATTAGTGGTCTGATGAGGGTCAACTACAATTGAACCAAAGTAGTAAAAATGGGGATTCCAACCACTATAACCACCAATAACAGAAGAAAAACAGGCTGGAAGGAAGCACTCGGGTTCACAGTTTCTTCAAGGTTTAATGGCACAAAAAGGTAGATGAGTAAAACACCAAAATGCTGATAACACTCCAAATACGTTTTCGTTCACAAGAACTTCATCAGAATAATAAATTACATAGCAAAGGCCCATTAAATAGTTCCGCCAATCAAAAAATGACCAATAAAATCATAAAATACAAATTAAAAAGTCGTTTTAAAATTCCAAGTGCTGCTACCTGGTGTCAGAACATACTAATTACATCCTAAAAACAATGGTAAAATATATGTAAAAACTGTGCATACAAACATTCATTTAATATCAATAAAATATCTCAAGAATATATTTGTATTGGGGGGCGTGGCCAAGGATGAACACAGGATAGCAGCAGATTTCTTCAGCTCCACCAATTTCATTACATTGACAGGAATTAATTACTTAAAAAATTAATTCTTGAAGTAATTTTCTTTCTAAATATGTTTGTTTTATATAGTTCTTGAACTATATCTAAAAAAGAAAGGAAATCTTAATAATATTCCTGTCAGAAATTACTTTGGAAATTTTCCTGTCAGTTTATCAGTCTGAAATGAGTTCCAGTAAGACAAATTCTCAAGACTCCAGCATCAAGAAAGAACTTCAGTCTCTGATAATTATAGTCCAGCAACTTACTGCTAAGATGGATAAAATGGATACTAAAATAGACACTTTCATAGAAAAAACTACAAAACAAATAGACTTGTTACATATGGACCTGCAACAACAAAAGATCCAGATGACAGGCATAGAAGAAGCTGTGAATGACATGGAAAATAGAATACAAGAAGAGGAAATCAACATTGAGTTTCTGCTGAAACAAAATACACATTTACAAACAAAGCTGGATGACCTGGAAAATAGATCTAGGCGCAATAACATCAGGATTTTTGGACTGCCAGAAAATATTGAAGGTAACAATATTACTTCTTTTTAACAACATGGCTCCCTAAAACTTTAGATTTACCAGAAGCATTCTCTTTTGGTATCGAAGAGCACATAGATCTATAGCTAATACTAACTCTAACAAAACTATCCTAGATCAGTTATAGTTAGATTTCTATCATCTTTTGATAAAGAGATGGTTCTTAAATCTGCTTGGGCTAAAGCTCCTGTTAAGATTAATGAAACAACTGTGTGTTTTGACAATGACTATTCTTCCATGGTATTAGCTAAAAGAAAAGTTTTTCTGCCACTAATAAGGGAGCTTAAAAAAGCACAGTTTAAAACATACCTTCTGTTTCCTGCCAAGCTTAAAATCTTCCTTCCTGATGGTCCTAAAATTTTCGATGACTTAGACTCTGCTTTACTGTTTATCAAAAAAAATAAGATTTTGGAAAAAATAGAAGAAATGGAATGGGCTAGTCCTTCGTTAAAGAGACTGGCAACTGAAACTTTGTGGAAGACTTCAGAGAAGAAGAAGAGACTAAAAAACAAATGATTTGTACTATGTTTTTTTTTCTCTCTCATCATTTTATTTTATTATTAATCTTTTTTAAATATAGTTCCTGCATTTCCAAGAAGCAACAAATATTTTGAAAAAGATTTAATCAAAGTTATTCTCTGTGTGCAAAGAAATGTTTTATTTCATAACTAGTCAAAATATCTGGAGATTTAATGGCAAGCTGTGATTTAACTTGTTTCTCTTTCTGAAGAGGAAAAATAAGGTCAGTAATTTGATACATTTTTTTTTCCTTTAAAAGTTCATATGTTCTTCAAATGCTATACTAATTATACTTTCTTGATTACACTGCTTATGCTTGTTTGTAAATAATCTGTCATGCTTTAACCAATAATAATTAGAACTAAATAATAGTAAATAATATGTTTTATTTTTAACTCTATTAATATAAACAGTAAGTAACATTCTATTGTATATACTTCTTATAGCTTTCTCTTACATTTTTTTATTTCTGCCTTACACCCTTTTACTTTCTACTCTCTTTTCTTTTCTTTATTAATATATAGAAATGCTTTTGATCATATAGACACAGTAAATAATAAGATTTGCATAGGAGTTGAGTTGGGACAAAAATGTTGAGTTTTGTTACTTATTAATAATTTTGGGCTTGATTTCACTTACATAGAGTCTGTAATAACCTGTAGAATGCATTGTGAAGGTTTTGTCATGTTTAGATGCATTTACACTGCTAAATGAATGTTTGTCACTAGTTTTTAATAAGTTTCCGCCAAAATGTTAAGAGAGACAATCTGGGATGTGGGCTGTCTCATGCACAGTGTCCATGAGCTACTTCAAAAGCTTCAACTCTCAGAATTCTCACAGAGAAGCTGAAAGCAGCTAGTCTCACCTTTGACCTAGATATCACACTGACACATCGCAGATACAGGAATGACACTACCTAATTATACTTTCTTGATTACACTGCTTATGCTTGTTTGTAAATAATCTGTCATGCTTTAACTAATAATAATTAGAACTAAATAATAGGAAATAATATGTTTTATTTTTAACTCTATTAATATAAACAGTAAGTAATATTCTATTGTATATACTTCTTATAGCTTTCTCTTACATTTTTTTATTTCTGCCTTACACCCTTTTACTTTCTACTCTCTTTTCTTTTCTTTATTAATATATAGAAATACTTTTGATCATATAGACACAGTAAATAATAAGATTTGCATAGGAGTTGAGTTGGGACAAAATGTTGAGTTTTGTTACTTATTAATAATTCTGGGCTTGATTTCACTTACATAGAGTCTGTAATAACCTGTAGAATGCATTGTGAAGGTTTTGTCATGTTTAGATGCATTTACACTGCTAAATTAATGTTTGTCACTAGTTTTTAATAAGTTTCCGCCAAAATGTTAAGAGAGACAATCTGGGATGTGGGCTGTCTCATGCACAGTGTCCATGAGCTACTTCAAAAGCTTCAACTCTCAGAATTCTCACAGAGAAGCTGAAAGCAGCTGGTCTCACCTTTGACCTAGATATCACACTGACACATCACAGATACAGGAATAGCAGATTAATAATATGTGTTAAAAACCTATGTCCCAAACATATACATTACTATAACTCATTTAATTCATCTGATTGACAAGCATAAATAATTTTATAACTCTATACTAGAAGAAATTGTCATGTGATATATTTTAAAGCAGTAGTATAGCATGTTTGTAAAATCTGGTTACTAAAATGTGTTTGCTGTGCATTATTTTGTATAAAGCAGACAGATTTATTGAAGGGACAGCAATGTAAGATGGTGCTCAGTAAAGATACAACTCAGTGAGATCAGATATATATATATATATGTATGTGTGTGTGTGTGTGTGTATGTGTGTGTGTGTATGAGTGTATGTGTGTATGTGTGTGTGTGTGTTTGTGTGTATGTGTGTGTGTGTGTGTGTGTGTTTGTGTGTGTGTGTATGTGCATGTGTATGTGTGTGTGTGTGTGTGTGTGTGTGTGTGTGTGTATGTATATATATATATATATATATATATATATATATATGTATGTGTGTGTATGTGTGTATGTATGTATATATATATATATATATATATATATATATATATATATATATATATATGTGTGTGTGTGTGTATGTGTGTGTATGTAGATATGTATATAAATGTTTCTGAGAATCTGCTTAACTATGAAGTATGATTTATAACAATTTTTATGAATACAATATTTTATTCTATTGGCAATAATGAGTTTGAGTTCATATACCTCATATACAAGCAATTCAAGGTTTTTTTTGGAAGCTGTTAACTGTATTTACATGACAGAAAATAGATGCATCCTAATATATGTAATGTCTGAATCATATTAGCCAAAGTTTTTGATTTAAATGAATGTTATAACTTATTTTTCTCTCCTCTTGATTTCTAACATCAAGATTATTTGAATGCTATTTGCATACAAGTGTTTTATATTACATGGATGTATATAGTAGTATGAACAGTTTTTAAAAAAAAAAAAAAAAAAAAAAAGGTTTATTTTAGTTTATATGATGCTGTTTTACCAAATGTGTAGTCTTGTCTTGCTAGATAATTGAATTGAAAACTGTTAACTTCAGTTAAATATAACTAGTATTAAATTGATAAGGTGGTAGCTGACGTACTGCTGCTTAGGGTAGGGGTTAACTTGAGTGGTAAATACTACTCTAAGTTGGAGTTTACAACTCCAGGCTGGATGCAAGGTTTAATCCTTACATTATTTTCACTTGTTCATTGTTATTTGTATATAGTTTTGACATCCACAATATATTTTGTACATTCATTGTCACTACAAACAAAATTGAATCCTATACGAAATCCCATAAGAGATTCAATAAATACAGCTATATTTAAAGGTACACCTAAAGGAGGAGATGTAACATTACTTATCTTGTTATTTGTTATTTTGAACATAAGATTCTTAAGTTTTAAAAATGCCAAATGACATCTTTAAAAGGAATTTCTTTAAACATTAATGGATTGAATAATCCATGTAAAAGGGCAAGCCTAATAAGATACATTAATTTACATAAGGCCAACTTAGTCTTCCTACAAGAAACCCATCTCTTGAAAAAAGATATTGATAAACTAGCCACAAACAAATATACAGTATTGGTTAGTTCAGAGCACACTCAGAAAAAAAGAGGAGTGGCTATTTTATGGAATAAAAGTATGCCCATTCCTAAAACCATTAAGTCTTATCAGGATGACAAAGGAATGTTTTGTATGGTTACAATACAAATTAATGGGAAGACTTACACTTTAATTAATGTATATTGGATACCTGGAATTGGTATTAATACAGTGAAACATCATCTTGATAAGATCATATCATTCTCTATAGGAGATATTATTTTAGCTGGTGACTTTAATTGTATACTACATGAAAGTGATACTACCACTATAGGAAAGAGAAGAATTACATCTAATGCAAAACATTTAAAGGATTTTGCTAATTCTTATCATTTGAATGATATTAATAATCAGATAGATTCAAAATCATTACCATACACCTTTTTTTTAACAGATACAAAACTTATTCAAAAATAGATAGGGTCTTTATTTCTAACCAGATGGTAACAGATTTAATTAATTCCAAAATCATTTCATGTCCTATATCTGATCATAATTCAATTGTTTTTGAATTCATGATAAAAAATACTCATAATGTTCAGATCAAAAGGATTCCAGCATACTTAACTCAACTAAAAGACTATAAAGAATATATACTTTCAGAAGTAAAACATTTTTAGACATAAATAACACTCCTGAAGTCTCC
This sequence comes from Protopterus annectens, assembly GCF_019279795.1. NCBI lineage: Eukaryota > Metazoa > Chordata > Ceratodontiformes > Protopteridae > Protopterus > Protopterus annectens. Next base: position 907,526,330 of record NC_056733.1, read on the forward strand.
ATTGTTTATGTTTGGGATGCCTTAAAATCATATCTATATGGACAAAGTATCAGATGGTATAATAATAAAAGGAAATCTTGGGATAAGGAATTGTTAGATATTCAAAGTAAATTAGACTCTTATAAACATAATAATAAAGAAAATATTATGGACAAGAAAGTTATTGAAGAAATAAACAAACTAAATGAGAAATACAAAGAAATTTTAACTCATACAGTTAAAATAACTTTAGAGAAATACAAGTTTTTGTCTTATTCAATAAGCCCCAAATACTTACATAGACTTAAAAATAAAACAAAAAGGTTGAATAAACAAAACCATATCAAAGAAATCTTTTCTCTAAGGAAAAAGAAGAATGTTTCTAGTATACCAGAAATACTAGATGAATTTAGAAATCACTTTCACAAAATTAACCATAATAATATTAACATGGAACCTAAAGATAAAATAAAGGAGTTTATAACCACAAATATGAATAAAAAGCTTAATAAACAGATTAAACTATTGGACAAGAGTATTTCATATACAGAAGTTATTACACAAATAAATAAGCTTAAATCAAACAAAGCACCGGGTAATTATGGTATTATACCAGAGATATATAAAATCCTTTCTAAAAATACATATTCATTAATACATAAGGTTTTTATTTTGGCCCAAACTGAGTTAATAACCCCCCCATCTTGGCAATATACATTTATTTCGCCAATTTTAAAACCTAATAAAGATCCAACTAGATGTTCTTCATATCGGCCCATCTCATTACTTAATGTTGATTATAAAATGTTTATGAATATCTTTGCTGATAGATTGAAGACAATCATTCCCGGCATTATAGATATAGATCAGACAGGCTTCATTGTAAATAGAAATACTTTTGATAATATAAGAAGAACTTTAACATTAATAGATTTTGCAAATAGGAAAAAGAAAGATTTAACACTTATTAGTCTTGATATAAGTTCAGCATTTGATTCAGTAAGTTGGGACTATCTGTTTACCTTAATGAAGTGCACAAACTTCTCGGATGCATTTGTAAATCTAATTGAACATTTATACAAAGGAACGTTGGCTTATATTAAGGTAGGAACATATGTTTCACAAAAATACCCATTCTTAAAGGTACAAAACAAGGATGTCCACTTTCTCCACTATTATTCACTTTAGTAATGGAGCCTTGGGCTAATTTGATCAGAAACAGTACTGACATAGAGGGTTTTGAAATAGATGAAAATACAACATCCAAAATTCAACTTTTGCAGATGATGTTCTAATTACATCAGCAGGATCTCATTCTTCTATACAGTCTCTATTTGATAACATGATGAATTTTAAAAGTATTTCTGGTTTAATATTCAATGAAGAAAAACTAAAATACTACCTATATATACATGAAAAAATATTCTCATTAGTGATTTTACTAAATATGTACCCAATTCAGGTCAGATAACTTATTTAGGTATAATACTATCTAAAGATATTAAATCTATTATATATAATAATTATAATACCTGTTTTCTTAATATACAAAATCTTTTTAATACCTGGAATAATATGTTTTTTACTATGGAGAAGAGACTTACAATTATTAAAATGATAATATTCCCCAAGATTTTATACTTAATACAATCAATAATACTTCCACCTACAAAAGTAATTATCAAGAAACTGAACACACTAATGTTAAATTTCTTATGGGCACCTAATAGACTTAGGATTGCATTAAAGAAACATACTAATAGCTGGTCTCAAGGGGGTATTTCTTTTCCAGACTTTAATTTATATACTATCTCTTCTATTGTAAAAGTTATTACTTTATTAATAGATCAGTCATATGTCACAAAATGGAAAGATTATTGGGAGCTAATTAGTATACACTTCATGAAAATCTCCTTAACACATAAAAATATGATTGTAAATAACTCCATGTTATGGTTACTAAAGGAATTTTGTACTTCACCTATTACACCTAAACATATGGTTTGTTACCCATTAAATATTATTATTAGTTATCGTAACTTTATATTCATGCACCCTAAGTATAGGGAATGGAATTTTATTGTATTTCCTATAATGTATACTCAGGGTATGCTTTTGTCATCTACTTCTGAAGGAACTCATTTAGCTATAGATAATGATCTAAAGTACTGGTATCAGTTGATATCTGATAATAAAGTTAAAATCTAGATTTCTTAAAACAAGAATTTGATCTAAGAGAAACTTGCTGGTTAGAGGTTCAGACCTTTAGACAACATCTCATTAATAAAATAGATTTAATGTCTATAACTGTTAAAGAATCTATTCCAACACTGATTGATTACTTGATATTAAATTTACAACATAAAGTTTCTGATAAAGGTAAACTTTCATACATACATAAAGTTATCAGACAAGAAACTTTTACAGTGTAGATTCATACTGGAATTATTTCACTTCTATTAATGGGGACCCACCAAATCAACAAGATAAACAATATATATTGGAATCTGCTTATAGAACTACGTCTTCCACTGTCTGGAGACTTTATACATGAAAATTTTTACATAGATCTTTTATACACCTTTGATGATGAATAAAATAAATAATAAAGATAATCTATGTAAGAGATGTAATGTAGAAATTAATGCTGACTGGGCTCATATGTTTTATGACTGTATAAAATTGAAAGAATACTGGAAGTCAATTAATGAATTTTTGCAGGCTCTTTTACAGATAATTTCATTATTTCTAAATCTCTTATATTATTCAACACACCTGTACCTCAAAGTGTTAAAAAGGTTAAGCTTCCCTTGTTATGGTCTATTCTAGCAGTGGCTAGGAAAATAATAACTAGAAATTGGATTTCAGATACACCTCCTTCGTTCAATGAATTTAAAATGTTATGAATATAGTGTGCCATATGGAAATAAACACAATTAGGACTAGAACAAACAGAAAAACATCTTATTTTATTGTATGGGATAATTTACAAAATTTGTTAAAAAAATTTTAATTTCAATAGCATGGTATTTTAGTTTAATTAATTGATCTGATTGTAGTGGATGTCTTTGTAAATATTTTAGTTGTTTTGTTGAATATTATAATAATACCTATTTTTAATTACTTGTATAAAATTGTTATGCTATTTCTCTTATATGTTAAAACAATAAACCTGTTTTGAAAAAAAAAAAAGAATATATTTGTATAAAATTAATAAAGATACATATTTATACTCGTAACAAATGTGCATTTGTAAGAGAAATGTAAGTAAATGTGTTTGTTTCAAAAGTTAATTATAACTTGGCAGACCTGAGTTTTAATAGAGGTGCTATTGAGATGCTCTTATTTAACCTGGGGGTCCTGCTTGCATCTAGGGTAATCTGCCACAATAATTCCCTATGAGTAATAGATGCCAAACAGTAAGGGGCCCAGCACAGACCCCTGTGGTACTACACTGGTGATGGGTCTACTGGTGGAGATGGAGTCATCAGTTCTGACAGTGTGTGTTCCATCAGTGAGCCAACTGGCTACCCATCTAGCAATGTAAGGGTTAATCCCTATGCCAGAGTGGGGGATTGTGTCAAAAGCCTTGGAAAGGTTGTGACAGGCTGTGTGCACTGTCTTACCATCATCCATGGCTTTAGTGACATTCTCAAAGAAGTCTGCCAGGTTTAATAAGCATAATCTATCCTTAACAAAGCCAAACTGGGCTGGGTCCAGCATTTGGAGGTTGCCTATGTCCTTGTTGATAAGGTCCATGATAATCCTTTCCATGGCCTTGCAGATGAGGCTGGTTAGACTTATGGGTCTGTAGTTCCCAGGGTCAGTTAATGAACCCCCCTTTATGCAGGGGGATTACTGTTGCTGTTCTCCATTCTGCAGGAATGTAGCCAGTTCTCAAGCTATGATTAAAGAGAATAGCAAGTGGGTCCACTAGGTCTTATTTTAGATTGTTTTGTAAACAATCTGGGATATTATCTGGTCCCAATGAGGCCATATTTTTGACCTTGCCAAACGCAGAGATGACCTGTCCTCTAGAGATACTAGACAGAGGGCTGATATCACGTATGCTTTGGGATATGGTAGGTGGGGATAGGGGGATGAAGTTTGCACTAAATCTGTCAGCTAGCAGGTTGGCCAGTACTTTCCAGTCTAGCATGAATGATTTCATCTACAACCAGTTCAGCACATAACTTTGCATTCCCTTTCAGACTTCAGACATAGATAAAGAATGCCTTATGATTATCCTTCATTAGGGATGTGATTTTAGTTTCATAATTTGCTTCAGAAGACTTTACAAGATTTCTGATTTTCTTGTTTAGTCTTAGGAGGGATCACTTCCTCTGCAGAGTGATATCCCTCTTGCTTTTGGCCTGCTACTCTTCTTGGGATTGGTGCTAACATTTGGCTTCTGGTGAGAGATGAAGCAGAGGAGTGTTGTACCCCAACAGAGTGAAGCCATGGTGTGACCAGCATTAGTAGTAGCCAGGCAGTAGCCATTCATGCCACCCCCCTCTTGTTATCCCGCTTGACAAGCTAATTCTTTGTTTTCACTAAACACTGCTTGAATTGCTTCTAACTTCAGAATATCTGCCTAAATAATTCATCATACTAAGCACTTCATCCTTAAATTTTCAGGGTCTACGTATTAGTTTCCCCTCTATTGTTTGGCAGTGCTCTGTACAGACTCAGACACCTTGAGTGACATTTGTCCTGTAAAAGCACATTTGAAATTTCTCCAATACCTAGTAGCACACAGGACAACTAGTTTGCAGTGACAAGCACTGTAATCATAGTTACAAACCAGATACTCCTGACAGTGATTGACATTCTCACTCCAACTGTCTAATCAATAAACAAGGGTCAGTTGCCCTGGATATGAACTTTCCTACTGTCTCTGTTACTGGCTTGGTTGATATGGGCATCCTGAGGCAATGTAAAAATTGCCTCATGTTTACTGACAACCAGTTAATTCTCAAACAAACTGATATGGTATGTGAGAGATGTACTTATACAATATAATTGGAGGCAAAGCTCTCACATAAACGTATTCCTAATGTCAATAAGTTTAATTTGGTTAAAATAAAATAAATGAAAACAGTCGTACCACCAGGCCACGTCACACTTTTAATAAAACCACAAGTAAAATCCAAGTAAAATTAAAATGAACTTGTGGTTTTATTAAAAGTGTGACTTTTCCTGCTGGTTTGACTGCTTTCATTTTATTTTATTTCATACAACTTGACTGTTTGTGGGCAATGGACCTTTGGTGGAAGATCTTCCATTTTATTTGCTACAATGTCGATAAGGTTGCCAGTAGTACACACGCTGCACCCTTCATGCACAATTCAAAGCAGACATATCAACCCACATATGCTGAAGCACTTACGTGTAACCTTCCTAAACCACAAAGACCTTCTAGATGAAGTACACATACAAATACCCTCAGCAGCCCCAAATGCATTCTGTCAAAACAACACCCACATCAACACATAGAGCTACATCTCATGGAGCCTCTACCTCTAAGCCCATAAGGCAAGCCACGACACAATCCAACATTCTAGTCATTGGAGACTCCATTGTGAGACACACTGATGTCCCTCTCACCAGGCTGAGTAAGGAGAATGTTATGGTCAGTTGCTTATCAGTGGCTAGGAACATTGCACACACGCTCAGGTCATTGGACCACAATTACCATTATGACTCAGTCATAGTCCATGTAGGAGTAAATGACCTGAGATGTACCTCTCTAGACTATATGAAGAGAGACATCTTGGAACCCTCGGAATATGTGTTTCAGGCTGGTATGAGCCTAGCACTGAGCAGCATTTTACCTTCTCCAAAGATGATCCCACAATATGAACAAAAGATGATTGACTTTAATAATTGGCTTAGTTTCTGGTGTCATTCTAAGGGGGTGCAATATATGTCAGCATGGAAGGAGATGGTCAACAGACCACATGCTTTGCTAGGGATGGTATGCACCTCTCCCCCTCTAGGCTTTTGAATATTAGCTAAAACACTGTCTTCCCCCATAGTGCCTTTTTTAGGTAATGCCAAACTGAAAGTACTTCCAATATAGCAAATCAAAACCATGAAACTCTAAAGGTATTCCTGCTCAGTGCTATGAGTCTAAACAAAAAACTCCACTCCCTAGAAGCTCTCTTTAACAGAGAATGCTGATGTCTGTGCAGTCTCAGAGACATGGTTTAAAGCCATGGACAGCACACCAACAGTGCAAGATTATAATGCCTTCCACACATTTAAGCCAGCTACTTTACAGGCAAGGACTAAAGATGGATATGTCTCTATTTACATCAAAAATAAATATACTTCAAGGCTGGTCAAACAGGACAATGCACTTGAGCTGCTCCATGTTCAATTCAACATAGGCAAAATCCAATAACACTTCCCCCTCTATGACTCAGGAAACCCATATCATGTATTTAAACTTATTAGAAACAGTAACCATCCAACCCAACACCATATTCATGGGTGACATTAATTAACCCACTATTAGCTGGGAATCCTATATGACACCAAACGTACATGCACAGAGAATCTCAGATTTTGTAAACAGAAACTCCCTGGACCTGATAGTCAATACGCTAACCAGGGGTGCAACCATACTGGATCTGGTTCTCACTAATATGGGAGAGTGCTGCACAACCCCTACTGTAAGGTCTTCCCTGGTAAGGTCAGATCACAAAATGGTCTCCTTTGAAGTAAAAATAAAACCTGAACCCCCATCTAAACCTAGAATATTCAGGAGCTATTTTATTTTATTCTACCAGTTGGTTTTAAATACCATTTTAAATCAGTTGTAATTTGTGTATATTTTGTTTCCATCACCATACATTTTTTCTTATTATTTTTTTCTTTTTCTGGTACTCTTTTTTCCACTTTATTAAAAATGATGTGTAATAACAATACTAACTAATTATACAATAATATTTTTATAGATAGTTTTTAGGGCTTTTGTACACAGACCTGAAGAAGTCTAGAAGGACGAAAGCGATCTTTGTTAACAGTAGGTTATGAAAATTGAATACGATTTTTACAATTGATTTTTTACATGCAAAGTGTATATGTATATATTTATATATATTTTTTTTGATTGCCAAATGAACTAAGGTTGATATATTTCCAGTCATGTAGTATATTGTCTTGGATAAAGTCACAGACTTAATAATCTGGTTAAATAAGAGGTACCACATCATTATAAACTTTAAAGTACATAAGGGTTATATTATTATGACTGCTACTAAGTAGGGCAGGACCAGCTTGAATATCACACTGATGGGGGAAGGGATGTGAATTTAACATATGTAGAAATGGATAACTGGTGCCAGAGCCATGGCCTTAAGCTAAATGCCAAAAAGTATAGTCATACCCTTTGGGAAAAACAAGGTAACCCCTAATTACCACATAGGTGGTAATCCATTAAACATGGAAGAAGTTATCAGGGACCTGGGGACCCAAGTTGACAGTAACCTCTCTTTTGACACTCACATTGCCAAAGTGGTTAGGGAGACCTTCTACATTGCCACCCTGATCATGAAGGGATTCACATCCAGATCAAGAGAGGTCATTGTACCCCTGTACTCTTCACTTATCAGAACAATGATTGAGTACAACGCCCCATTTGGAATGTACCTTACCCGACACCTGCAGCAGTTGGAAAGACCCCAAAAGTTCCTCACCAAAAGGATAAAGGGGCTCAAACATATGTCATACGCTGCCCGACTGAAGAAACTCCAGCTCTATTCAGTCGCATACCGTCTGCTCAGAAGTGATCTGTGCCTGACATACAAGGCCATGTCCAACCCGGAATTAATGGACATGCTCCACCTCAAAAAATCCAAATCCATCAGAGCCACGAGAGCAAGAGACTTAAACCTCAACACGGATGTAAATAGGACGTGCTGGAGGGACAGATTCATCACCCGGAGACTCCCTACACTATGAAACAGAATCCCAGTCCATGTGAGGCAGAGCCCCTCACTGACTCTGTTCAAGAGAAATCTTGACGAGTGGATAGGAGATCGTAGGTTTACCCCGGGAATCATCTCTGTGTCACTGCTGGACAGAGGCACAGCAAACTAATGGGTATAGTATTCTCATCCTAAGGGGTGGTGAAAGCCACACACACTCTGGCTAGGCTTATAAATGCCCTAGGGCAGATAGCCTAGTATGAACCTATGAACCTATGAACCTATGAACCAATAACACTTTGTTTTACAGCACAATAAACCACTCCCATGCCTGATAAAAAGTATATATATATTTAGAAAGCTTGTGAGGAATTATTACTCAATTTTTGTTTTACTTGGATCGTTTGTCTGTGTACTTAATAAAGGATTTTCGACTGGAAACAGACTGCCTGCCTTGCTATGATTACTTTCGAAGACTTAGTAATTCTGTACAATTATATATTTTTTATTTATTTTTTTTTTTACTTAAGACGAGTTTAAGTTCGCTACTTCTACTACTTTTGTCTGATCTGATTACTATACAGTGATTAACTAGAGATTTATGGACTGAAAATCTTCCATACAGAGAAGTTTCTTACACTGTTTTATAATTACATATTTACATACACTGCCAGTCCTGCAGCTGTAGGTCCCTGCACTGTGTGAATGGACACATGAAGTATAATTACGTTTGCATATACTACAAGTCCTGCAGCTATAGATCCCTGCATGTTGTGAACGGACACATGGACTATAATTACATAATTAAATACACTACAAGCCATGCAGCTGTAGATCCCTGCACGCTGTGAACGGACACGGGAAGTATAATTACATATTTACGTACACTACAAGTCCTGCAGCTGTAGGTCCCTGCACGCTGTGAACGGACACGGGAAGTATAATTACATATTTACATACACTACAAGTCCTGCAGCTGTAGATCCCTGCACGCTGTGAACGGACACATGGACTATAATTACATAATTAAATACACTACAAGTCCGGCAGCTGTAGATCCCTGCACGCTGTGAACGGACACATGGACTATAATTACATAATTAAATACACTACAAGTCCGGCAGCTGTAGATCCCTGCACGCTGTGAACGGACACGGGAAGTATAATTACATAATTAAATACACTACAAGTCCTGCAGCTGCAGGTCCCTCCATGTTGTGAACAGACACACAAAGTATAATTGCATATTTACATACACTACAAGCCTTGCAGCTGTAGGTCCCTGCACATAGTGAATGGACCCACAAAGTATAATTACGTTTACATACACTACAAGCCATGCAGCTGTAGGTCCCTCCATGTTGTGAATGGTACTCACAGAGTATAATTATATATTTACATACACTACAAGCCTTGCAGCTGTAGGTCCCTGCACATTGTGAACAGACACACAAAGTATAATTACATATTTACGTACACTGGAAGCCATGCAGCTGTAGGTCTCTGCACTTTGTGAACAGACACACAAAGTATAATTACATATTTACATACACTACAAGTCCTACAGCTGCACTTCGTGAACGGACACAGGAAGTATAATTACATATTTACATACACTACAAGTCTTACAGCTGTAGGTCCCTGCACATTGTGAATGGACACATGCAGTATAATTACATATTTACATACACTACAAGCCTTGCAGCTGTAGGTCCCTGCACATTGTGAATGGACCCACAAAGTATAATTGCATGTTTACATACACTACAAGCCATGCAGCTGTAGGTTCCTACACGTTGTGAATGGTACTCACAGAGTATAATTATATATTTACATACACTACAAGTCCTGCAGCTGTAGGTCCCTCCATGTTGTGAACAGACACAAAGTATAATTACACATTTACATACACTACAAGCCATGCAGCTGTAGGTCCCTGCACATTGTGAACAGACACAGAAAGTATAATTACATATTTACGTACACTGGAAGCCATGCAGCTGTAGGTCTCTGCACTTTGTGAATGAACACATGAAGTATAATTACATATTTACATACACTACAAGTCCTACAGCTGTAGGTCCCTGCACGTTGTGAATGGACACAGGAAGTATAATTACATATTTACATACACTACAAGTCCTGCAGCTGTAGGTCCCTGCACGTTGTGAATGGACACATGAAGTATAATTACATATTTACATACATTACAAGCCATGCAGCTATAGGTCCTGCACTTTGTGAATGGACACATGAGGTATAACTACATATTTACATACACTACAAGTCCTACAGCTGTAGGTCCCTGCATGTTGTGAATGGACACATGAAGTATAATTACATATTTACATACACTACAAGTCCTGCAGCTGTAGGTCCCTGCACGTTGTGAACAGACACACAAAGTATAATTACATATTTACATACATTACAAGCCATGCAGCTGTAGGTCCCTGCACTTTGTGAATGGACACATGAGGTATAACTACATATTTACATACACTACAAGTCCTACAGCTGTAGGTCCCTGCATGTTGTGAAGGGACACATGAAGTATAATTACATATTTACATACACTACAGGTCCTACAGCTGTAGGTCCCTGCACGTTGTGAACGGACACACGAAGTATAATTACATATTTACATACACTACAAGCCATGCAGCTATAGGTCCTGCACGTTGTGAATGGACACATGAGGTATAACTACATATTTACATACACTACAAGTCCTACAGCTGTAGGTCACTGCACATTGTAAATGGGCACAGGAAGTATAATTACATATTTACATACACTACAAGCCATGCAGCTGTAGGTCCCTGCACGTTGTGAACGGACACATGAAGTATAATTACATATTTACATACACTACAAGCCATGCAGCTGTAGGTCCCTGCACGTTGTGAATGGACACAGGAAGTATAATTACATATTTACATACACTACAAGTCCTACAGCTGTAGGTCCCTGCACGTTGTGAACGGACACACGAAGTATAATTACATATTTACATACACTACAAGTCCTACAGCTGTAGGTCCCTGCACGTTGTGAATGGACACAGGAAGTATAATTACATATTTACATACACTACAAGTCCTACAGCTGTAGGTCCCTGCATGTTGTGAACGGACACATGAAGTATAATTACATATTTACATACACTACAGGTCCTATAGCTGTAGGTCCCTGCACGTTGTGAACGGACACATGAAGTATAATTACATATTTACATACACTACAGGTCCTACAGCTGTAGGTCCCTGCATGTTGTGAACGGACACATGAAGTATAATTACATATTTACATACACTACAGGTCCTACAGCTGTAGGTCCCTGCATGTTGTGAACGGACACATGAAGTATAATTACATATTTACATACACTACAAGCCATGCAGCTGTAGGTCCCTGCATGTTGTGAACGGACACATGAAGTATAATTACATATTTACATACACTACAAGTCCTGCAGCTGTAGGTCACTGCACATTGTAAATGGACACATGAAGTATAATTACATATTTACATACACTACAGGTCCTACAGCTGTAGGTCCCTGCATGTTGTGAACGGACACATGAAGTATAATTACATATTTACATACACTACAAGCCATGCAGCTGTAGGTCCCTGCATGCTGTGAACGGACACAGGAGGTATAATTACATATTTACATACACTACAGGTCCTACAGCTGTAGGTCCCTGCATGTTGTGAACGGACACATGAAGTATAATTACATATTTACATACACTACAAGCCATGCAGCTGTAGGTCACTGCATATTGTAAATGGACACATGAAGTATAATTACATATTTACATACATTACAAGTCCTACAGCTGTAGGTCACTGCACATTGTAAATGGACACATGAAGTATAATTACATATTTACATACACTACAAGTCCTGCAGGTGTAGGTCCCTGCATGTTGTGAACGGACACATGAAGTATAATTACTTATTTACATACACTACAGGTCCTACAGCTGTAGGTCCCTGCACGTTGTGAATGGACACAGAGTATAATTACATATTTACATACACTACAAGCCATGCAGCTGTAGGTCCCTGCATGTTGTGAACGGACACATGAAGTATAATTACATATTTACATACACTACAAGTCCTACAGCTGTAGGTCACTGCACATTGTAAATGGACACATGAAGTATAATTACATATTTACATACACTACAAGTCCTGCAGCTGTAGGTCCCTGCATGTTGTGAACGGACACATGAAGTATAATTACTTATTTACATAATAAATCAAAAAGGACACTCCAAACAAACCACAAAAACAAGATCGAGGTCCGGTATGCAGAAACACCAACAGGCTAAAATAATGTAGAACAGCTCACAATCAGATTAGAATAACAGATGACTCCAAAGGTGAAATAATTTATTTTTAAACGCCACAAGCTAAAATACTCGTTTTTCGTCAATGGTATGACTTCATCAGAAACATTCAAGTGTAGTGTTACACAGCCTTAAATACTAAAACAATTAGTGGGTAGTTAACAAGAAATTAATATAATTACCCACATTTAAAGCAATATATAAAAGTTTTTTTAAAAAACTGTGCATTGTTTAAAAATCATACATAACTAAGCAATGAATGCAAAACAACAGCCATTCTAATGCAAGTTAAAATATTACTGACCTCAAAAATCAATAGCATTCTGTTCTATATATGTATTTTTATTCCAAAAACAATTTATTTATATAAGGATGTAAAAAATATATATATGTTTTTTTATTTCTGTGAAAAACAATATAATAAACTAAATCCCTAAATTACATGGTTGTAAATATATTCAAATCATATGTGATTTGAGCTTTAAATATGGTACTATGGATATAAAATCATTGAGTCCTGGAAATCGATTGGATTCTAAAAGAATCTGCCAGTAGGTTTCTTTATGGGATAGTCTAACTTCCCAAGGTCCACCCCTAACATCTTTGGATACAGAATCCAAAATAAAAAACAAAAATACTGCTCCAATGCATGTGATGGTATGCCTATAAAGTGCATTGTTTGTGTTGCCTTTCTGTATGTCATAATAGTGTTCATACACCCGCTTGCGAAGTGGTCTTTCTGTCTTTCCGACATAAAATGATTGGCAAGACTGGCACACTGCCAGGTAAATAACTCCAAATGAGTGACAATTATAAAGTCTAGCTGAAGAAATGTTTCTGTTTCTACCTTCCAGATAGACATATTCTTTATTTAAAATGTATTTACATTGTGAACACTGCCCACACGTATAGGTCCCCTTTCTATGATCTCTCAAATGGAAATGTTGTGTGTCCTGCTCCAATATTCTTTTAATGTTGTAACCCTTTCGGTAAACAGTTTTAAGTCTTTCGTCCTTAAGGCCACTTAAGTCCGTTAAATCCTGGAAGGATTTAAACTCTTTTTCAATAATGTTAATGAGATTGCCAACATTGGCACTGTATTCAGTAATAAAAAGTAGATGATCACTATCAAAAGCCGGAATGGTTATACCCTGATTGATCCCCACTTCTAAATGCCCTTGCCCCAAAATAGGCATGAACCTGGTAGATCTCCCTTTAATAACTTCGTCCTTGACAGAATTAATCATGGACGTGGGATAACCCCTTTCAAGAAACATAGAAGAAAGTTGGTCACACTCAAGGTCAAACTGTGCGTCCTGTGATGTCATACGTGACGCCCTAACAAACTGCCCTTTGATAATTCCTCTCTTTTGAAATCCTGGATGAGAAGTGTGAAAGTGTAAATAACTATTTGAAAATGTGGGCTTCCTATATACTTTAGAGGTAAACCCAGATGGACTTTTACTGATAGTTACATCCAAATAATTAACTGATTTTTCAGAGATCTGATGTGTAAACTTTAAGAATGTGGTAGTACTATTAATGTAGGAAAGGAATAGATCTATGGTGTCAATGGGGCCAACCCAGAAAATACAAATATCATCCAGGAACCTAGAATAGTGAATCCAGTTGTTTACAAAATCACTATTGTGACCGAATTTTTTCTCCCAAACTGCCATGATAATGTCAGCATATGTTGGAGCACAATTTGCTCCCATGGATACCCCGGTGATCTGTTGGAAATATTCACCACCATAAAACACAAAATTGTTTTTCAATACAAGTTCCAAAAGACCAATAATCATACTGACGTCGTTGTGGGAAGTTCCTGGACAATCCCAAAGGGCCTCCTCGATCCATTCTAACCCTGTTTCCATAGGAATTACGGAAAACAGGTCTACCACATCTATGGTCAAAAAGATTAGGTTTGGTCTATATAAATCATGGGTAACCTTGCGTAAGAATTCCCAGGAGTCCTTTAGCAGATGGGATTCCTTCCCCCAAATCTGTTTGAGTTTCCAGTCTAAAAATTTTTAAATGGAATGGGTCTTAGAACCCTGTGCTGCCACTATAGGTCGTAGGGGTGGGTCCTCAACACATTTGTGTACTTTGGGTACACCAAATATGGTAGGCACCTTAGGAGAGGGAGTTTCTAAAAAAGAATAAATATCAAATTCAATGACCTCCTGGTCAAGTAAATCCTTAATTGCCAGGCCAATCTTTTTGTATGAAAGAAATATCTCATTAATAGAGGTCAAAGAATATTTGTTGGTATCATACAGAATGTCACTCATTTTACTTTCGTACAAAATCGGACTCATGAAAACAGTACCCCCACCCTTATCAGGTTGCATAACCCTCAAGGAATGGTTATGTGCTAAATCATGTAATAGGTTCCTTTCTTCATAACTTAAATTGTATTCAAAATTAACCTGAGATAGTTCCTGACGAATTTGTTTTTCAATTCTTGTTTCCAAATTATTTAGCTGGGGGTGTAAGGGTGGATAAAAAGTACTAGACTTCTTGAGTAGTAAACTAGGAGCCACTGGTGTACTACCAAACAGGTGTTCAAGGTTCAATTTACGAATGAACATTTTTAGATCTAAAATAGTGTTTACTAAATGGCTACCTCTTGTCGGAACAAACTTGAATCCCTTTGTAAATAAATCAAAACAGATGTTGGTAACCGGGACATCACTATAGTTATAGATATGAAAACCATTTTTACTAAAACACTGATACATACCAATATTACAAATCGAAATACCACCAGTTATTGCCATTCCTGGTTCCTGTTCCTTTTCCACCCCTGAACCCGGTTTTCCCTTCCCTGCGCAAATATCGGATATACAGGGTATGGGGGTCCCCCTTGTTGATTCCGAATGCGCTCGGATCTCCTGGGTAAAAAATCTTCGTTGGTTTGAGCCTGCGCATCCATGGGATCAGTACCTTCTTCCTCAACAAGTATAGGGGAAGTGGGTTGATCTCTAAACACAGGCCCTCCCCTGGACTGTAAATTGTTTAAGTATGTCCCTCTACATATTTGCATACACTACAAGTCCTACAGCTGTAGGTCACTGCACATTGTAAATGGACACATGAAGTATAATTACATATTTACATACACTACAAGCCTTGCAGCTGTAGGTCCCTGCACATTGTAAATGGACACATGAAGTATAATTACATGTTTACATACACTACAAGCCATGCAGCTGTAGGTCCCTGCACATTGTGAATGGACGCACAAAGTATAATTACTTATTTACATACACTACAAGTCCTACAGCTGTAGGTCACTGCACATTGTAAATGGACACATGAAGTATAATTACATGTTTACATACACTACAAGCCTTGCAGCTGTAGGTCCCTGCACGTTGTGAATGGACGCACAAAGTATAATTACATATTTACATACACTACAGGTCCTACAGCTGTAGATCCCTGCACGTTGTGAATGTATGCACAAAGTATAATTACATATTTACATACACTACAAGCCATGCAGCTGTAGGTCCCTGCATGTTGTAAATGGACACATGAAGTATAATTACATATTTACATACCCTACAGGTCCTACAGCTGTAGGTCACTGCATATTGTGAACAGACACACAAAGTATAATTATCTTTATAACATAAAAGGCATTTTAAAGATTTCCAATTCTTAAAACAAAACCTGTGTGCACCCCCACCATCACCACTTTAATTCTGTCGTCTGCTGTTAGGCTGTGCCAGGACTTTTTTATGATTTCACAAACTTTGTTAACATTGGAAGAACAGAAAACAGACACCCCTGGTTTGTCATCGCAGGAGTTGTTGTTAGAATTCTCAGATCTGTCAAATACCTGTGGATCTGAGAAAAACAATTTAGCTATCCCATACCTTTCTATACTCACAGGGGCTAAAAATCTATCTATTTCTTTATGAGAACAACCCCTGTCAGAGAATTCTTTCTTCAGGTTATTTAAAGCCCTTTAAAATGTTCACTATCATTATTAAGTCTGGACACTTTCATCCCTTATCCCTTGATAACATTCCTATATGTGTGTGTGTGTATATGTGTGTGTGTGTGTGTGTGGGGGGGGGTTTATATTGTGTCTATGCATGACAATATTCGTTATACATGGTTTCCTAAACAATCTAGTGGTCAGAGTGGAATCTGAACTTTTAATTACTTTAACATCTAGAAATTCACCTTTTATCTCTTTGAAGAATTGTAGAAACTCTTGTAGAGCCCTGATCGAACCTCTCCACAAGAGAAAAATATCATCCACAAAGCAGTGATAATAACCAATATGGCCTGAAAGCTCATTATCAACTAAAACCTGAGTAGATTCTCACTGTGCCATAACTATGTTGGCATAAAAATTGGCGCATGTAGTGCCCATCACTACACCTGCTTTCCGAATGTAGTATTCATTATCAAAAAGAAAAATATTGTTTTCCAGTAACATACAGCTCAAACTACAGGGTGTCAGGGTACTCTGCCTAGCATTGCCACTAGGGTGTTAGGGTACTCTGCCTAGCATTGCCACTAGGGTGTCAGGGTACTCTGCCTAGCGTTGCCACTAGGGTGTCAGGGCACTCTGCCTAGCGTTGCCACTAGGGTGTCAGGGCACTCTGCCTAGTGTTGCCACTAGGGTGTCAGGGCACTCTGCCTAGCGTTGCCACTAGGGTTTCAGGGCACTCTGCCTAGTATTGCCACTAGGGTTTCAGGGCAATCTGCAGAGTGTTGCCACTAGGATGTCAGGGCACTCTGCCTAGCATTGCCACTAGGGTGTCAGGGTACTCTGCCTAGCATTGCCACTAGGGTGTAAGGGTACTCTGCCTAGCGTTGCCAGTGCTCTTGATTCAGGGTGACTTTCCTACTTTCTTTGAGAGTCATGGCTAATGGCTGCAGGCTTGTTTTAAGACAATCCATCCATCTCTTAACTAGATGTCCTTATTTCCTCTTGTTTTCTTCCTGTCTCTCCATAATGTGCTTTACCAAATCATCTCCTTTTCTGCCCGTGACCAAACCACAGTAACCTGTTCTCCTTGACTTTCTCTGAAATTAAGCCTGTTCTGGCTTCTGCTGTAAAATGGCCTCATTTTTTCATCTGCCCAGCAGTGTGTCTCCTGTGCCACTCATGATCTCAGCTACTTCATCTCTTTCATCTCAAGCTTTCTCAGCTATTCTGCTGTTACTGTCCAGGTTTCTGTACCATACAGAAACACTGGTCATCCCACTGTTTTTTGGCCTTACTTTTCAGCTTCTTTGGCATTCTGTCCTTTGTCTGTCACACACTATCCCTAACACTTTGTGGCAGTTGGTTGCAGCTTCTTTGAGTGCAGCCTTGACCTCTTCATTCAGAATTACCTTCTCTTCAACCACACCTCCCAGATACTTGAAGTTTTTAAACTATCTCACAGTTTCCCTTCTATCTTAGTTTTCAGATTCATCTGGTTTCTGTATTCATTACCATTGCCACTGTCATATCTGTGCCCAGTCTCCCCCCATGCCCGGTCAGTTTTGCATTCCACTCCCCTATCGTTTGAGTTCCTCCTCAGAGTATGTTAGTAATAGCACACCATCTTCGTACAGCAGCTTGGTTGACCTGTCCCCCCTGACCTGTGTCATGATATAGTCCATCAATAGTATAAATGTGAGGGTGGTCAACACTGAACCCCACTGATTACACCCACTTTCACTGGCAATTCTCCTGTCAGTCCAAATTCTGTTTGTACTTGTGTCACTGGGTTCTTGTACATAGTCTGCACTAAGTGTAACAATGCTTCAAGGACTTTGAAAATCATAGGACTGCCCACATCAGCTTTCTTAGGACCTTGTTGTATGCTTTCACCAAGTCTAGAAATTTCCATTTGGACTCCTCTTCCATCTCCAGATTCTTCTCCAGTATCTGTCTCACTGCAAGCATTAGGCCAGTTGTACTACGTTGTTTTAGTTGTGCTGCACCTTGTTCTGAGTCACAACTTCTCTTCTCACATCTTAGGTTCTACTACTCTGTCTGCTCATTTATCAGTCCCCCTCTGCAGCACTTTCATGCAGTGTGACCGGAGTTCGATACCTCTGTACTGCCCACAGTTGTGAATATCCCCTTTCTTCTTTTACACTGGCACTAGAACGCTTATTCCCCAGTCATATGCGATATGCCTCTCTCTCCATGCTGAGCTGAACATTCTCGGAGACATTTCTCCCCCAACACATCCAACACCTTGATCATGTCTGCCATGACGTCAGCCATTCTTGTTGCTTTTCCCTAACATCATTTTCTTTCCTGCTCTTTATACATCTTCTGGGGTGGTCCCCCTTCATCTTTCATCGTAGGCTGTGTACGTGGCAGTACAGCTTCCGTTGGGTTTTCTTCATTCACAAGCTTCTTGAAGTAGTCCTTCCACCGTCCCTTGTCCTCTGGACTGGTAAGCAGATTCCTCTGGTGTCCCTTAATAATGATGTTTGAAGACTTTTTCTTCTTCTTTCTGACTTTGCCTTGTAGAATGATAAGGGCTTCTTAGTGTCATTTGCTGAGTCACCTCACCGAAGCCTTGTTCTTTGGTATTGCAAATACTCTCTTAGCATCTTTGTTAGCCAAACAGTATTCCTTCTTAACCTGGTCCATCGTTCCTATCTCCCACACCTCCTGTACCCCTTCTTCCTGGACATCTGCTTTCTACCACCAGCTCTCCTTGAATACCCCTCAACCTCTTAAAGCAAGAAGTCTGTACATAGCCAAAATTAATGGGGGGGACAAGGTCCAAAAATAGGGATACATTTTAAATATTCTTACAAACTTAGATAACTGATAGAATAACAGGTTTTGTGCTGGCATGAATTTTTTGAAGGGTATAAAGCCTGAAACTGAAATGTCTGTCATTATTTTCTGACTTCAGTATTTAATGACTTGCCGATGATTTGCCAGAGAAAACACAATTTTATGAAAAACAGACCAAAAATATGAGTCAAAACTTTGGACATTCTGCTAAAATCTGTACAGTTGAGAGGTATATGTCAAATGTACCTTATTTCCATACCTGGCTCAAACATAAATCTCTTCCCTCATATACTGTTTTGTCTGTCCTAGTACAAGCTTTCAGTTACTCCATTTTCAAGACCAACTCATTTCATCCAACTTTATCTAAAGGACCTGCCTCTGCTGCCTGAAATGCTATCTTGACCTCACCATCAAAGCCCTGCTGTAAAGCACAGGCTGAGATCGATCGACCTCACCATCAAAGCCCTGCTGTAAAGCACAGGCTGAGATCGATCGACCTCACCATCAAAGTCCTGCTGTAAAGCACAGGCTGAGATCAAAGGACCTCACCATCAAAGCCCTGCTGTAAAGCACAGGCTGAGATCGATTGACCTCACCATCAAAGCCCTGCTGTAAAGCACAGGCTGAGATCGATCGACCTGACCATCAAAGCCCTGCTGTAAAGCACAGGCTGAGATCAATCGACCTCATCATCAAAGCCCTGCTGTAAAACACAGGCTGAGATCGATCGACCTCATCATCAAAGCCCTGCTGTAAAACACAGGCTGAGATCAACTGACCTCACCATCAAAGCCCTACTGTAAAACACAGGCTGAGATCGATCGACCTGACCATCAAAGCCCTGCTGTAAAGCACAGGCTGAGATTGATTGACCTCATCATCAAAGCTCTGCTGTAAAGCACAGGCTGAGATCGATTGACCTCACCATCAAAGCCCTGCTGTAAACCACAGGCTGAGATTGATCGACCTCACCATCAAAGCCCTGCTGTAAAGCACAGGATGAGATTGATCGACCTCACCATCAAAACCCAGCTGTAAAGCACAGGCTGAGATCAATCGACCTCACCATCAAAGCCCCGCTGTAAAGCACAGGCTGAGATCAATCAACTTCACCATCAAAGCCCTGCTGTAAAGCATAGGCTGAGATCGATTGACCTCACCATCAAAGCCCTGCTGTAAAGCACAAGCTGAGATCGATCTACCTCACCATCAAAGCCCTGCTGTAAAGCACAAGCTGAGATCGATCTACCTCACCATCAAAGCCCTGCTGTAAAGCACAAGCTGAGATCGATCTACCTCACCATCAAAGCCCTGCTGTAAAGCACAGGCTGAGATTGATTGACCTCATCATCAAAGCCCTGCTGTAAAGCACAGGCTGAGATCGATTGACCTCACCATCAAAGCCCTGCTGTAAACCACAGGCTGAGATCGATCAACCTCACCATCAAAGCCCTGCTGTAAAGCACAGGATGAGATTGATTGACCTCACCATCAAAGCCCAGCTGTAAAGCACAGGCTGAGATCAATCGACCTCACCATCAAAGCCCAGCTGTAAAGCACAGGCTGAGATCAATCGACCTCACCATCAAAGCCCCGCTGTAAAGCACAGGCTGAGATCAATCAACTTCACCATCAAAGCCCTGCTGTAAAGCATAGGCTGAGATCGATTGACCTCACCATCAAAGCCCTGCTGTAAAGCACAAGCTGAGATCGATCTACCTCACCATCAAAGCCCTGCTGTAAAGCACAAGCTGAGATCGATCTACCTCACCATCAAAGCCCTGCTGTAAAGCACAGGCTGAGATTGGTCGACCTCACCATCAAAGCCCTGCTGTAAAACACAGGCTGAGATCAATTGACCTCACCATCAAAGCCCTGCTGTAAAGCACAAGCTGAGATCGATCTACCTCACCATCAAAGCCCTGCTGTAAAGCACAGGCTGAGATCACTTGACCTCACCATCAAAGCCCTGCTGTAAAGCACAGTCTGAGATCGATCGACCTCACCATCAAAGCCCTGCTGTAAAGCACAATCTGAGATTGATCGACTTCACCATCAAAGCCCTGCTGTAAAGCACAGGCTGAGAGCGATCGACCTCACCATCAAAGCCCTGCTGCAAAGCACAAGCTGATATCAATCGACCTCACCATCAAAGCCCTGCTGTAAAGCACAGGCTGAGATCGATCAACAACACCATCAAAGCCCTTCTGTAAAGCATAGGCTGAGATCAGTAGACCTCACCATCAAAGCCCTGCTGTAAAGCATAGGCTGAG
This sequence comes from Protopterus annectens, assembly GCF_019279795.1. NCBI lineage: Eukaryota > Metazoa > Chordata > Ceratodontiformes > Protopteridae > Protopterus > Protopterus annectens. Next base: position 907,547,662 of record NC_056733.1, read on the forward strand.
ATCGATCAACTTCACCATCAAAGCCCTGCTGTAAAGCACAGGCTATCAATCAACATCACCATCAAAGCCCTGCTGTAAAGCACAGGCTGAGACTGATCGACCTCACCATCAAAGCCCTGCTGTAAAGCACAGGCTGAGATTGATCGACCTCACCATCAAAGCCCTGCTGTAAAGCACAGGCTGAGATCGAACAACCTCACCATCAAAGCCCTGCTGTAAAGCACAGGCTGAGAATGATCAACCTCACCATCAAAGCCCTGCTGTAAAGAACAGGCTGAGATCGATTGACCTCACCATCAAAGCCCTGCTGTAAAGCACAGGCTGAGATCGAAAGACCTCACCATCAAAGCCCTGCTGTAAAGCACAGGCTGAGATCAATCGACCTCACCATCAAAGCCCTGCTGCAAAGCACAAGTAGAGATATTTTGACCTCACCATCAAAGCCCTGCTGTAAAGCATAGGCTGAGATTGATCGACTTCACCATCAAAGCCCTGCTGTAAAGCACAGGCTGAGATTGAAAGACATCACCATCAAAGCCCTGCTGTAAAGCACAGGCTGAGATCGAAAGACCTCACCATCAAAGCCCTGCTGTAAAGCACAGGCTGAGATCGATCAACCTCACCATCAAAGCCCTTCTGTAAAGCACAGGCTGAGATCGGTCAACCTCACCATCAAAGCCCTGCTGTAAAGCATAGGCTGAGATCGAATGACTTCACCATCAAAGCCCTGCTGTAGAGCACAGGCTATCGATCGACATCACCATCAAAGCCCTGCTGTAAAGCACAGGCTGAGATCGATCAATCTCACCATCAAAGCCCTGCTGTAAAGCACAGGCTGAGATTGATTGACCTCACCATCAAATGACTGCTGTAAAGCACAGGCTGAGATTGATCGACCTCACCATCAAAGCCCTGCTGTAAAGCACAGGCTGAGATTGATCGACCTCACCAACAAAGCCCTGCTGTAAAGCACAGGCTGAGATCGATTGACCTCACCATTAAAGCCCTGCTGTAAAGCACAGGCTGAGATCGATTGACCTCACCATCAAAGCCCTGCTGTAAAGCACAGGCTGAGATTGATTGACCTCACCATCAAAGCCCTGCTGTAAAGCACAGGCTGAGATCGATCGACCTCACCATCAAAGCCCTGCTGTAAAGCACAGGCTGAGATCGATTGACCTCACCATCAAAGCCCTGCTGTAAAGCACAGGCTGAGATCGATTGACCTCACCATCAAAGCCCTGCTGTAAAGCACAGGCTGAGATCGATCGACCTCACCATTAAAGCCCTGCTGTAAAGCACAGGCTGAGATCGATTGACCTCACCATCAAAGCCCTGTTGTAAAGCACAGGCTGAGATCTATCGACCTCACCATCAAAGCCCTGCTGTAAAGCACAGGCTGAGATCATGAACACTGTTCTGTCTTTACACTAGATTCTGAATGCTATGAGTCTGCCACTGATTCTGGTTACATACCTCACTTTTCCACAGTCTTCCTCACTATAATAACAATACTATTTTTAATCTATCTGTCGCTCGTGTGGTCAGGATGAAATAGACAACATTTGTGGGTTCTGTTCAAGCAGCTTTATTATGTACAAACAGATCAAAAATGAGGCTTAATAACTTTAACTTAGGTAAACTTATAAACAAACTAGCTATCACACTCATACATGCTCTCACTCTGCCTGCACACTCAAAATGGCACTGAAGCTAGCACGTGCTTGGCATTTATATGCACGTGCTGTCCTTGGAAATGCTTCTCAAAGGTACAACAGACACTCTATTATACATCCTCCCTTTTTGAGAAATGAGTCATGCATTATTGATGACATTGATCGACATGCATTATTGATGACACTGATCGACATGCAATTGATACAAATAATTCTCCTGACATGCAATTATACAGAACTAAATAAATACATATAGGCAGTTATGTCCAAGTTGCTGTGTATTTCACACTACGTCTGGAAATACAACCAAATCATATGACATAGAAATTAGACCTAGGTCTAGCAACTGGGACAGTCTCTGCTGAATGTTCACCTTTGGGGACATCAGGAACAGAAGTAGAAGTTAAGACATGTTCTGCAACAGGAACATTGTCTGGACTGCTCTGAGATCTAGAGCCTGCATCACAGGAACAATGCTGCGATTTTGATTCTGATACAGGAAGAAGATGTCTCCAATTTCTCCTGTACTCCACACCCTCAGATTCTATACAGTAGGATCTTGGCTTGGCACATAAACCTTTTACTTGACCAATCCAGTCAAAACCTTTTGCATTTTGAATCCTCACTGTCTCTCCTCCTTTTAATGGACAAAGAAATCTGATCAATTTGTCATAACTGGACTTCTGGAAAGAACGCTTTCTAAATAATTGAGCTTTGATTGCTCTGTTGTTTTTAGCTTTAGGCCTCAACGCACTGTAACTGATAGGCAATGTTGTTCTGGTTTTCCTGGATAAAAGTCTTTGAGCAGGCGAACCAACTATATTGTCATGGGGTATGTTTCTGAGATTGAGTAAATTCAAGAACACATCAGTATTGTTATGCTTTGACCTCTCAAGTAACTACTTTGCACTCTGCACTGCATGTTCAGTAGACCATCTGACTGTGAGTATTCAGGACTGCTAGTAAAATGTACAATGTCCCATTCTCTCATAACGCGTACAAAGTCCCATTCTCTTGTAGCATGTACAACGTCCCATTCTCCTGTAACATGTTCAAAGTCCCATTCTGTTGTAACTTGTACAAAGTCCCATTCTCTAGTAGCATGTACAAAGTCCCATTCTCTTGTAACATGTACAAAGTCCCATTCTCTTGTAACATGTACAAAGTCCCATTCTCTTGTAACATGTACAAAGTCCCATTCTCTGGTAACATGTACAAAGTCCCATTCTCTTGTAACATGTACAAAGTCCCATTCTTTTGTAACATGTACAAAGTCCCATTCTCTACTAGCATGTACAAAGTCCCATTCTCTTGTAAAATGTACAAAGTCCCATTCTCTTGTAACATGTACAAAGTCCCATTCTCTAGTAGCATGTACAAAGTCCCATTCTCTTGTAACATGTACAAAGTCCCATTCTCTAGTAACATGTACAAAGTCCCATTCTCTTGTAACATGTACAAAGTCCCATTCTCTTGTAACATGTACAAAGTCCCATTCTCTTGTAACATGTACAAAGTCCCATTCTCTTGTAACATGTACAAAGTCCCATTCTCTTGTAACATGTACAAAGTCCCATTCTCTAGTAACATGTACAAAGTCCCATTCTCTTGTAACATGTACAAAGTCCCATTCTCTTGTAACATGTACAAAGTCCCATTCTCTTGTAACACGTACAAAGTCCCATTCTCTTGTAACATGTACAAAGTCCCATTCTCTTGTAACATGTACAAAGTCCCATTCTCTTGTAACATGTACAAAGTCCCATTCTCTTGTGACATGTACAAAGTCCCATTCTCTAGTAACATGTACAAAGTCCCATTCTCTTGTAACATGTACAAAGTCCCATTCTCTTGTAACATGTACAAAGTCCCATTCTCTTGTAACACGTACAAAGTCCCATTCTCTTGTAACATGTACAAAGTCCCATTCTCTTGTAACATGTACAAAGTCCCATTCTCTTGTAACATGTACAAAGTCCCATTCTCTTGTAACATGTACAAAGTCCCATTCTCTAGTAACATGTACAAAGTCCCATTCTCTTGTAACATGTACAAAGTCCCATTCTCTAGTAACATGTACAAAGTCCCATTCTCTTGTAACATGTACAAAGTCCCATTCTCTTGTAACATGTACAAAGTCCCATTCTCTTGTAACATGTACAAAGTCCCATTCTCTTGTAACATGTACAAAGTCCCATTCTCTTGTAACATGTACAAAGTCCCATTCTCTTGTAACATGTACAAAGTCCCATTCTCTTGTAACATGTACAAAGTCCCATTCTCTTGTAACATGTACAAAGTCCCATTCTCTTGTGACATGTACAAAGTCCCATTCTCTAGTAACATGTACAAAGTCCCATTCTCTTGTAACATGTACAAAGTCCCATTCTCTTGTAACATGTACAAAGTCCCATTCTCTTGTGACATGTACAAAGTCCCATTCTCTTGTAACATGTACAAAGTCCCATTCTCTTGTGACATGTACAAAGTCCCATTCTCTTGTAACATGTACAAAGTCCCATTCTCTTGTAACATGTACAAAGTCCCATTCTCTAGTAACATGTACAAAGTCCCATTCTCTTGTAACATGTACAAAGTCCCATTCTCTTGTAACATGTACAAAGTCCCATTCTCTAGTAACATGTACAAAGTCCCATTCTCTTGTAACATGTACAAAGTCCCATTCTCTAGTAACATGTACAAAGTCCCATTCTCTTGTAACATGTACAAAGTCCCATTCTCTAGTAACATGTACAAAGTCCCATTCTCTTGTAACATGTACAAAGTCCCATTCTCTAGTAACATGTACAAAGTCCCATTCTCTTGTAACATGTACAAAGTCCCATTCTCTTGTAACGTGTACAAAGTCCCATTCTCTTGTAACATGTACAACGTCCCATTCTCTTGTAACATGTACAAAGTCCCATTCTCTTGTAACATGTACAAAGTCCCATTCTCTAGTAACATGTACAAAGTCCCATTCTCTTGTAACATGTACAAAGTCCCATTCTCTTGTAACATGTACAAAGTCCCATTCTCTTGTAACATGTACAAAGTCCCATTCTCTAGTAACATGTACAAAGTCCCATTCTCTTGTAACATGTACAAAGTCCCATTCTCTTGTAACATGTACAAAGTCCCATTCTCTAGTAACATGTACAAAGTCCCATTCTCTAGTAACATGTACAAAGTCCCATTCTCTTGTAACATGTACAAAGTCCCATTCTCTAGTAACATGTACAAAGTCCCATTCTCTTGTAACATGTACAAAGTCCCATTCTCTTGTAACATGTACAAAGTCCCATTCTCTTGTAACATGTACAAAGTCCCATTCTCTAGTAACATGTACAAAGTCCCATTCTCTTGTAACATGTACAAAGTCCCATTCTCTAGTAACATGTACAAAGTCCCATTCTCTTGTAACATGTACAAAGTCCCATTCTCTTGTAACATGTACAAAGTCCCATTCTCTTGTAACATGTACAAAGTCCCATTCTCTTGTAACATGTACAAAGTCCCATTCTCTAGTAACATGTACAAAGTCCCATTCTCTTGTAACATGTACAAAGTCCCATTCTCTAGTAACATGTACAAAGTCCCATTCTCTTGTAACATGTACAAAGTCCCATTCTCTAGTAACATGTACAAAGTCCCATTCTCTTGTAACATGTACAAAGTCCCATTCTCTTGTAACATGTACAAAGTCCCATTCTCTAGTAACATGTACAAAGTCCCATTCTCTTGTAACATGTACAAAGTCCCATTCTCTAGTAACATGTACAAAGTCCCATTCTCTTGTAACATGTACAAAGTCCCATTCTCTAGTAACATGTACAAAGTCCCATTCTCTTGTAACATGTACAAAGTCCCATTCTCTTGTAACATGTACAAAGTCCCATTCTCTTGTAACATGTACAAAGTCCCATTCTCTTGTAACATGTACAAAGTCCCATTCTCTAGTAACATGTACAAAGTCCCATTCTCTTGTAACATGTACAAAGTCCCATTCTCTAGTAACATGTACAAAGTCCCATTCTCTTGTAACATGTACAAAGTCCCATTCTCTTGTAACATGTACAAAGTCCCATTCTCTAGTAACATGTACAAAGTCCCATTCTCTTGTAACATGTACAAAGTCCCATTCTCTAGTAACATGTACAAAGTCCCATTCTCTAGTAACATGTACAAAGTCCCATTCTCTTGTAACATGTACAAAGTCCCATTCTCTAGTAACATGTACAAAGTCCCATTCTCTTGTAACATGTACAAAGTCCCATTCTCTAGTAACATGTACAAAGTCCCATTCTCTAGTAACATGTACAAAGTCCCATTCTCTTGTAACATGTACAAAGTCCCATTCTCTAGTAACATGTACAAAGTCCCATTCTCTTGTAACATGTACAAAGTCCCATTCTCTAGTAACATGTACAAAGTCCCATTCTCTTGTAACATGTACAAAGTCCCATTCTCTTGTAACATGTACAAAGTCCCATTCTCTAGTAACATGTACAAAGTCCCATTCTCTTGTAACATGTACAAAGTCCCATTCTCTAGTAACATGTACAAAGTCCCATTCTCTAGTAACATGTACAAAGTCCCATTCTCTTGTAACATGTACAAAGTCCCATTCTCTAGTAACATGTACAAAGTCCCATTCTCTTGTAACATGTACAAAGTCCCATTCTCTTGTAACATGTACAAAGTCCCATTCTCTTGTAACATGTACAAAGTCCCATTCTCTTGTAACATGTACAAAGTCCCATTCTCTTGTAACATGTACAAAGTCCCATTCTCTAGTAACATGTACAAAGTCCCATTCTCTAGTAACATGTACAAAGTCCCATTCTCTTGTAACATGTACAAAGTCCCATTCTCTAGTAACATGTACAAAGTCCCATTCTCTTGTAACATGTACAAAGTCCCATTCTCTTGTAACATGTACAAAGTCCCATTCTCTTGTAACATGTACAAAGTCCCATTCTCTTGTAACATGTACAAAGTCCCATTCTCTTGTAACATGTACAAAGTCCCATTCTCTTGTAACATGTACAAAGTCCCATTCTCTAGTAACATGTACAAAGTCCCATTCTCTTGTAACATGTACAAAGTCCCATTCTCTTGTAACATGTACAAAGTCCCATTCTCTAGTAGCATGTACAAAGTCCCATTCTCTGGTAACATGTACAAAGTCCCATTCTCTTGTAACATGTACAAAGTCCCATTCTCTAGTAACATGTACAAAGTCCCATTCTCTTGTAACATGTACAAAGTCCCATTCTCTTGTAACATGTACAAAGTCCCATTCTCTAGTAACATGTACAAAGTCCCATTCTCTAGTAACATGTACAAAGTCCCATTCTCTTGTAACATGTACAAAGTCCCATTCTCTAGTAACATGTACAAAGTCCCATTCTCTTGTAACATGTACAAAGTCCCATTCTCTTGTAACATGTACAAAGTCCCATTCTCTTGTAACATGTACAAAGTCCCATTCTCTAGTAACATGTACAAAGTCCCATTCTCTTGTAACATGTACAAAGTCCCATTCTCTAGTAACATGTACAAAGTCCCATTCTCTTTGTAACATGTACAAAGTCCCATTCTCTAGTAACTTGTACAAAGTCCCATTGTCTTGTAACACGTACAAAGTCCCATTCTCTAGTAACATGTACAAAGTCCCATTCTCTTGTAACATGTACAAAGTCCCATTCTCTAGTAACATGTACAAAGTCCCATTCTCTTGTAACATGTACAAAGTCCCATTCTCTAGTAACATGTACAAAGTCCCATTCTCTTGTAACATGTACAAAGTCCCATTCTCTAGTAACATGTACAAAGTCCCATTCTCTTGTAACATGTACAAAGTCCCATTCTCTAGTAACATGTACAAAGTCCCATTCTCTTGTAACATGTACAAAGTCCCATTCTCTTGTAACATGTACAAAGTCCCATTCTCTTGTAACATGTACAAAGTCCCATTCTCTTGTAACATGTACAAAGTCCCATTCTCTTGTGACATGTACAAAGTCCCATTCTCTTGTAACATGTACAAAGTCCCATTCTCTAGTAACATGTACAAAGTCCCATTCATTGGTAAAATGTACAAAGTCCCATTCTCTTGTAACATGTACAAACTCCCATTCTCTAGTAACATGTACAAAGTCCCATTCTCTTGTAACATGTACAAAGTCCCATTCTCTTGTAACATGTACAAAGTCCCATTCTCTAGTAACATGTACAGAGTCCCATTCTCTAGTAACACGTACAAAGTACAAAGGAGACTACATCAGAAAAACAAGACCCCCGGACATTATATTGAGTACAAAACTCTTCGAAATAAAGTAAAAAAGTCTATCATCTCTGACAAACAAAAATACTTCTTTACACTCCAAAACAATAATAAAACAAATCCTTAAAAATGTTGGAAAGGAATTTCTACCCTCCTAAATCCCAGTAAGCCACAGACCCCTACCCCAGACCCTAATGCCCCAGATTTAGACTTCGCTACTCAATTCAACTCCTTTTTCATTGAATCTATTAGCAAACTAACTTCCTCATTCTTCAGCCCCACCACACCACCTAAAATACCCCAACCCTCTCCTACTAACATTCCACCCTACTCTACCACTCCTTCCTCACTCCCATCCACTCACTGTCTATCCTCCACCTCTCCTCCTACTCCAACTTCAACCTCTTCCTTACCATCCTCTACTTCTCTCTCTCCCCACTCAGTTTTATTTTCACTAAAACCCATACCCACTTCTACGATAAAAAAACTCCTTCAGAAATTAAAGCCATGCACTAATGCACCTGATAGTATTCCCCCTCACTTTCTTAGTATAGCTGCTGAAGCAATTGCCTATCCTTTAAGCATACTAATCAACCGTTCCATCCAAGAATGTACAGTGCCCCAACTCTGGAAACAAGCTTTCATCATTCTTCTGCACAAAGGTGGTAATAACTATAACGTCAACAACTTCCGTCCCATTGCTATCCTGTCCCCCATTTCTAAACTCCTAGAAAAGTGTGTCCAACTTCAACTCTTACCTCATCTCTTAGATAATAACCTTCTAACCCCCACTCAACACGGCTTTAGGCCCAATCATAGCACTATGACAGCCCTCCTTTCCTATCTTGAGATCGTCAATAAAGCACGTGATTCTGGCCAAATTGTCTCCACCCTACTACTTGACCTCTCTAGGGCCTTTGACACTATCTCACAGAGCCTGCTCTTAACTAAACTTTCAAAACTGAATCTCTCCCCCTCCTCCGTGAACTGGTTCTCCAGCTATCTATCAAATAGATTCCAAGCAGTAAAATGGAAAAAGGCCACTTCCTCTTTTCTTAGCACCCCAGTTTCCACAAGGCTCCATTCTCGGTCCCCTTCTTTTCAATATATTTATAAATGATTTCCGCAAAGCCATTCCATTCTCTAGCATCATCCAATATGCAGATGATTCTACCATTATCTGCTCTGCCACATCTCCCTCTATGCTCCAAAAGCTTACTCAAGAAGCTTTCTCAATCACTGAACAGTGGATGAAAACAAACCACCTGGCTCTTAATGCCTCCAAAACTAAACTTATGGTATTTACCCCCTCAAAAAATACTCCATTCAATTTCTATACATTCTCAATCACTAGTGAAAATAATTCACCCCTGGAACTGGTGTCTGAAACCAAGTTACTTGGTGTCCAAATTGACAACCAGCTTAATTTCAACTCACATCTACAACTAAATATAAAAAAAAACCATCAAAAAATAGGCATGCTCTATCGCCAGAATCAGTACCTCACAAGCCCCTCTAAAATCACTCTCTCTTCTTCCTTTCTTATCCCCTCCCTTCTCTATGGAGCCCCTCTGCTAACCAATCTTCAGACCTCTCTAAAAAAACAACTTTCCTCTTGCTATAACAAAATCGCTAAGTTCGCAAACGGTCATAGGTCCTCCACTCACCACTGTTCCTCTCCAAAACTAAATTGGCTTGAACTTCCAAATCAACTCAACTATACTCAGCTAACCTTAGCTCACAAGCTCATTCTCAACCCATCTCTGTCCCTCCTGTCTTCTGCCTTCAAAATGTACCTACCAGATAGAGTTTTAAGGTCAAATAATCAAAACCTACTAGAAGTACATAAACCAAATCGTCCCCCAGGTAAAAACTTACTATCATTTAACATTGCCCGCCTCTGGAACTCACTCCCACCATCCATTCGTAGCACTCCCAATCACCACATGTTCAAAAAATCTCTACATATTTATCTAAGGTCCCAATGGGAATGCTCTTGCTCCCATCCCTCATAAATATATGGTATTTACTTCCTTTTTTCCACTCATGTTACCTGACTGTACCTTATAAAGTATATGCTCCTTATCAAATTAACTACTCTGTATGTGTATAGTATCATCACTTTCACTAGATTGTACTGTTTGAATATGTCCTGAATTTTTGAATTTAATGTGTGTTGTTTTTACAATTGTACAATTTTATTTTATTTTTATTTATCATTCTATTGTTTGTACCTAGTTTGTTAGTTTCCTGGAGCTTTTCTCCCCAGGACTCCATTGAAAACGTGTTCTTTTGGCCCAATGGACCATCCTGGTAAACCAACTGCAAATAAATATATAAATAAATAAATAAATAAAAAGTCCCATTCTCTTGTAACATGTACACAGTCCCATTCTCATGTAACATGTACAAAGTCCCATTCTCTTGTAACATGTACACAGTCCCATTCTCATGTAACATGTACAAAGTCCCATTCTCTAGTAACATGTACAAAGACCCATTCTCTTGTAACACGTTTAAAGTCCCATTCTCTTGTAACATGTACAAAGTCCCATTCTCTAGTAACATGTACAAAGTCCCATTCTCTAGTAACATGCACAAAGTCCCATTCTCTTGTAACATGTACAAAGTCCATTCTCTAGTAACACGTACAAAGTCCCATTCTCTTGTAACATGTACAAAGTCCCATTCTCTTGTAACATGTACAAAGTCCCATTCTCTAGTAACATGTACAACGTCCCATTCTCTTATAACATGTATAATGTCGCATTCTCTTGTAACATGTACAAAGTCCCATTCTCTAGTAACATGTACAAAGTCCCATTCTCTTGTAACATGTACAAAGTCCCATTCTCTTGTAACACGTACAAAGTCCCATTCTCTAGTAACACGTACAAAGTCCCATTCTCTTGTAACACGTACAAAGTCCCATTCTCTAGTAACATGTACAAAGTCCCATTCTCTTGTAACATGTACAAAGTCCCATTCTCTAGTAACATGTACAAAGTCCCATTCTCTAGTAACACGTACAAAGTCCCATTCTCTAGTAACATGTACAAAGTCCCATTCTCTTGTGACATGTACAAAGTCCCATTCTCTAGTAACACGTACAAAGTCCCATTCTCTAGTGACATGTATAAAGTCCCATTCTCTAGTAACACGTACAAAGTCCCATTCTCTTGTAACATGTACAAAGTCCCATTCTCTTGTAACATGTACAAAGTCCCATTCTCTTGTGACATGTACAAAGTCCCATTCTCTAGTAACATGCTCAAAGTCCCATTCTCTAGTAACACGTACAAAGTCCCATTCTCTAGTAACATGTACAAAGTCCCATTCTCTTGTGACATGTACAAAGTCCCATTCTCTAGTAACACGTACAAAGTCCCATTCTCTAGTGACATCTACAAAGTCCCATTCTCTTGTAACATGTACAAAGTCCCATTCTCTAGTAACATGTACAACGTCCCATTCTCTAGTAACATGTACAGAGTCCCGTTCTCTAGTAACATGTACAGAGTCCCGTTCTCTAATAACATGTACAGAGTCCCATTCTCTAGTAACACGTACAAAGTCCCATTCTCTAGTAACACGTACAAAGTCCCATTCTCTAGTGACATCTACAAAGTCCCATTCTCTTGTAACATTTACAAAGTCCCAATCTCTAGTAACATGTACAGAGTCCTGTTCTCTAGTAACATGTACAGAGTCCCATTCTCTAGTAACATGTACAAAGTCCCATTCTCTTGTGACATGTACAAAGTCCCATTCTCTTGTAACATGTACAAAGTCCCATTCTCTAGTAACATGTACAGTCCCATTCTCTAGTAACATGTACAAAGTCCCATTTTCTTGTGACATGTACAAAGTCCCATTCTCTAGTAACATGTACAAAGTCCCATTCTCTTGTAACATGTAAAAAGTCCCATTCTCTAGTAACATGTACAAAGTCCCATTCTCTAGTAACATGTACAAAATCCCATTCTCTTGTAACATGTACAAAGTCCCATTCTCTAGTAACATGTACAAAGTCCCATTCTCTTGTAACATGTACAAAGTCCCATTCTCTAGTAACATGTACAAAGTCCCATTCTCTAGTAACATGTACAGAGTCCCATTCTCTTGTAACATGTACAGAGTCCCATTCTCTTGTAACATGTACAAAGTCCCATTCTCTAGTAACATGTACAAAGTGCCATTCTCTAGTAACACGTACAAAGTCCCATTCTCTAGTAACATGTACAAAGTCCCATTCTCTAGTAACATGTACAAAGTCCCATTCTCTAGTAACATGTACAAAGTCCCATTCTCTAGTAACATGTACAAAGTCCCATTCTCTAGTAACATGTACAAAGTCCCATTCTCTAGTAACATGTACAAAGTCCCATTCTCTTGTAACATGTACAAAGTCCCATTCTCTAGTAACATGTACAAAGTCCCATTCTCTAGTAACATGTACAAAGTCCCATTCTCTAGTAACATGTACAAAGTCCCATTCTCTAGTAACATGTACAAAGTCCCATTCTCTAGTAACATGTACAAAGTCCCATTCTCTAGTAACACGTACAAAGTCCCATTCTCTAGTAACATGTACAAAGTCCCATTCTCTAGTAACATGTACAAAGTCCCATTCTCTTGTAACACGTACAAAGTCCCATTCTCTTGTAACATGTACAAAGTCCCATTCTCTAGTAACATGTACAAAGTCCCATTCTCTAGTAACATGCACAAAGTCCCATTCTCTTGTAACATGTACAAAGTCCCATTCTCTAGTAACATGTACAAAGTCCCATTCTCTAGTAACATGTACAAAGTCCCATTCTCTTGTAACATGTACAAAGTCCCATTCTCTTGTAACATGTACAAAGTCCCATTCTCTAGTAACATGTACAAAGTCCCATTCTCTAGTAACATGTACAAAGTCCCATTCTCTTGTAACATGTACAAAGTCCCATTCTCTAGTAACATGTACAAAGTCCCATTCTCTTGTAACATGTACAAAGTCCCATTCTCTTGTAACATGTACAAAGTCCCATTCTCTAGTAACATGTACAAAGTCCCATTCTCTAGTAACATGTACAAAGTCCCATTCTCTAGTAACATGTACAAAGTCCCATTCTCTTGTAACATGTACAAAGTCCCATTCTCTTGTAACATGTACAAAGTCCCATTCTCTAGTAACATGTACAAAGTCCCATTCTCTTGTAACATGTACAAAGTCCCATTCTCTTGTAACATGTACAAAGTCCCATTCTCTTGTAACATGTACAAAGTCCCATTCTCTAGTAACATGTACAAAGTCCCATTCTCTTGTAACATGTACAAAGTCCCATTCTCTTGTAACATGTACAAAGTCCCATTCTCTAGTAACATGTACAAAGTCCCATTCTCTAGTAACATGTACAAAGTCCCATTCTCTTGTAACATGTACAAAGTCCCATTCTCTTGTAACATGTACAAAGTCCCATTCTCTTGTAACATGTACAAAGTCCCATTCTCTAGTAACATGTACAAAGTCCCATTCTCTTGTAACATGTACAAAGTCCCATTCTCTTGTAACATGTACAAAGTCCCATTCTCTAGTAACATGTACAAAGTCCCATTCTCTTGTAACATGTACAAAGTCCCATTCTCTTGTAACATGTACAAAGTCCCATTCTCTAGTAACATGTACAAAGTCCCATTCTCTAGTAACATGTACAAAGTCCCATTCTCTTGTAACATGTACAAAGTCCCATTCTCTTGTAACATGTACAAAGTCCCATTCTCTAGTAACATGTACAAAGTCCCATTCTCTTGTAACATGTACAAAGTCCCATTCTCTAGTAACATGTACAAAGTCCCATTCTCTAGTAACATGTACAAAGTCCCATTCTCTTGTAACATGTACAAAGTCCCATTCTCTTGTAACATGTACAAAGTCCCATTCTCTAGTAACATGTACAAAGTCCCATTCTCTTGTAACATGTACAAAGTCCCATTCTCTAGTAACATGTACAAAGTCCCATTCTCTTGTAACATGTACAAAGTCCCATTCTCTAGTAACATGTACAAAGTCCCATTCTCTAGTAACATGTACAAAGTCCCATTCTCTAGTAACATGTACAAAGTCCCATTCTCTTGTAACACGTACAAAGTCCCATTCTCTTGTAACATGTACAAAGTCCCATTCTCTAGTAACATGTACAAAGTCCCATTCTCTTGTAACATGTACAAAGTCCCATTCTCTAGTAACATGTACAAAGTCCCATTCTCTAGTAACATGTACAAAGTCCCATTCTCTTGTAACATGTACAGAGTCCCATTCTCTTGTAACATGTACAGAGTCCCATTCTCTTGTAACATGTACAAGTCCCATTCTCTAGTAACATGTACAAAGTCCTATTCTCTTGTAACATGTACAGAGTCCCATTCTCTTGTGACATGTACAAAGTCCCATTCTCTTGTAACATGTACAAAGTCCCATTCTCTAGTAACATGTACAAAGTCCCATTCTCTTGTAACATGTACAAAGTCCCATTCTCTAGTAACATGTACAAAGTCCCATTCTCTTGTAACATGTACAAAGTCCCATTCTCTAGTAACATGTACAAAGTCCCATTCTCTTGTAACATGTACAAAGTCCCATTCTCTAGTAACATGTACAAAGTCCCATTCTCTAGTAACACATACAAAGTCCCATTCTCTAGTAACGTGTACAAAGTCCCATTCTCTTGTAACATGTACAAAGTCCCATTCTCTAGTAACATGTACAAAGTCCCATTCTCTAGTAACATGTACAAAGTCCCATTCTCTTGTAACACGTACAAAGTCCCATTCTCTAGTAACATGTACAAAGTCCCATTCTCTAGTAACATGTACAAAGTCCCATTCTCTTGTAACATGTACAAAGTCCCATTCTCTAGTAACATGTACAAAGTCCCATTCTCTTGTAACATGTACAAAGTCCCATTCTCTAGTAACATGTACAAAGTCCCATTCTCTTGTAACATGTACAAAGTCCCATTCTCTTGTAACATGTACAAAGTCCCATTCTCTTGTAACATGTACAAAGTCCCATTCTCTTGTAACACCCAGTCCACGCATTCATTCTCTTGTAACATGTACAGAGTCCCATTCTCTTGTAACATGTACAAAGTCCCATTCTCTTGTAACATGTACAAAGTCCCATTCTCTTGTAACATGTACAGAGTCCCATTCCCTTGTAACATGTACAAGTCCCATTCTCTTGTAACACGTACAAAGTCCCATTCTCTAGTAACATGTACAAAGTCCCATTCTCTAGTAACATGTACAAAGTCCCATTCTCTTGTAACATGTACAAAGTCCCATTCTCTAGTAACACGTACAAAGTCCCATTCTCTAGTAACATGTACAAAGTCCCATTCTCTTGTAACATGTACAAAGTCCCATTCTCTTGTAACATGTACAAAGTCCCATTCTCTAGTAACATGTACAAAGTCCCATTCTCTTGTAACATGTACAAAGTCCCATTCTCTAGTAACATGTACAAAGTCCCATTCTCTAGTAACATGTACAAAGTCCCATTCTCTAGTAACATGTACAAAGTCCCATTCTCTAGTAACATGTACAAAGTCCCATTCTCTTGTAACATGTACAAAGTCCCATTCTCTAGTAACATGTACAAAGTCCCATTCTCTTGTAACATGTACAAAGTCCCATTCTCTTGTAACATGTACAAAGTCCCATTCTCTTGTAACATGTACAAAGTCCCATTCTCTTGTAACATGTACAAAGTCCCATTCTCTTGTAACATGTACAAAGTCCCATTCTCTAGTAACATGTACAAAGTCCCATTCTCTTGTAACATGTACAAAGTCCCATTCTCTAGTAACATGTACAAAGTCCCATTCTCTTGTAACATGTACAAAGTCCCATTCTCTTGTAACATGTACAAAGTCCCATTCTCTAGTAACATGTACAAAGTCCCATTCTCTTGTAACATGTACAAAGTCCCATTCTCTTGTGACATGTACAAAGTCCCATTCTCTAGTAACATGTACAAAGTCCCATTCTCTTGTGACATGTACAAAGTCCCATTCTCTTGTAACATGTACAAAGTCCCATTCTCTAGTAACATGTACAAAGTCCCATTCTCTAGTAACATGTACAAAGTCTTATTCTCTAGTAACATGTACAAAGTCTTATTCTCTTGTAACATGTACAAAGTCTTATTCTCTTGTAACATGTACAAAGTCTTATTCTCTAGTAACACGTACAAAGTCCCATTCTCTAGTAACACGTACAAAGTCCCATTCTCTTGTAACATGTACAAAGTCCCATTCTCTAGTAACATGTACAAAGTCCCATTCTCTAGTGACATGTACAAAGTCCCATTCTCTTGTAACATGTACAAAGTCCCATTCTCTAGTAACATGTATAAAGTCCCATTCTCTTGTAACACGATAAAGTCCCATTCTCTGAAAACCTT